>NW_013669284.1:35469-37611 GCF_000517525.1 Limulus polyphemus
TAGATGATGAACAAAATCATGATCTCAGGTATTTTTTTCATAGAAAGGTGTTAATCATGGGTAATGAACGAAATCTTGATATCAGTTATTAATTTCATAGAAAGGTGTTAATCATGGGTAATGAACGAAATCTTGATTTCTAGTAATATTTTCACAGAAAGGGGTTAATCATAGGAAATGAATGAAATCTTGCTCTCTGGTACGATTTTGAAAGAAAGGTGTTAATCATAGATGATGAACAAAATCATGATCTCAGGTATTTTTTTCATAGAAAGGTGTTAATCATGGATAATGAGCGAAATCGTGATCTCAGGTATTATTTTCAAAGAAAGGTGTTAATCATGTGAAATGAACAAAATCTTGATCTCGGGTATTATATTCAGAGAAAGATGTTAATCATGAATAATGAACGAAATCTTGATATCAGGTATTATTTTCATAGAAAGGTGTTAATCATGGGTAATTAACGAAATCTTTATCTAGGGTATTATTTTTCAAGAAAGGAGTTAATCATGAATAATGAACGAAATATTGATCTCGGGTATTATTTTTATAGAAAGGTGTTAATCATGGATAATGAACAAAATACTGATCTTTTGTATTATTTTCAAAGAAAGGTGTTAATGATGGATAATGAGCAAAATCATGATCTTAGATATTATTTTAAAAGAAAGGTGTTAATCATGGGTAATGAACGAAATCTTGATAGCAGTTATTATTTTCATTGTTTGTTTTGTTTTTGAATTTATGCACAAAGCTACACAATTGGCTATCTGTGCTCTGCCCACCACGGGTTTCGATACCCGGTTTCTAGCGTTGTAAATCCGTAGACATACCGCTGGGCCACTGGGGGGCTATTTTCATAGAAAGGAGCTTATCATGTATAATGAACAAAATAGTGATTTAGGGTATGATTTTCATAGAAAAGTGTTAATCATTGGTAATGAACGAAATCTTGATCTGTGGTATTCTTTTCAGGGAGAGGTGTTAATCATGGGTAGTGTATGAAATCTTTATCTCTGGTAATATTTTTATAGAAAGGTGTTAATCTTGGGTAATGAACGAAATCTTCATATTAGGTATTATTTTCAGAGAAAGATGTTAATCGTGAATAATGAACGAAATCTTGATATCAGGTATTATTTTCATAGAAAGATGTTAATCATGGATAATGAACAAAATTATGATATCGGGTATTATTTTCATAGAAAGGTGTTAATCATGGATAATGATCCAAATAGTGAATTCGGGTATGATTTTCATAGAAGTGTGTTAATAATGGGTAATAAACGAAATTTTGATCTTGGGTATTATTTTCAAAGAAAGGTGTTAATCATTGGTAATGTACTAAATCTTGATTTCAGGTATTATTTTCATAGAAAGATGTTAATCATGGATAATGAACAAAATATTGATCTTGGGTATTATTTTCGTAGAACGGTGTTAATCATGGATAATGAACAAAATATTGATCTTGGGTATTATTTTCATAGAACGCTGTTAATCATGGGTAATGACCGAAATCTTGATATTGGTATTATTTTCATAAATAAAAGTTTAGAGAAGATCTTATATTGTTTTTAAAATTTTGGGTAACATTACTGCCTTGGTACAGAAAAAATGTCACAGTTATTTATTCTGTCTTTCAGATTATAGTTATTTATTTGATTAGGCTAATAGTGTAATATTCATATTCCCAAATATCTTCCAGATGAAAAGCTGATAACTATGAAATGTATGTTCAAGAAATGTTATGAAATGTAATATTTCGAAAACAAACTGCAAATTAAAACAAAGAATACAAGTGAACAAATAAAACTTATATTTATTCACTCACAGACTAGTCAGCTCCTGGTTCAATATATGTGAACAAATAAAACTTATCTTTATTCACATACAGACTAGTCAGATCCTGGTTCATTAGATGTGAATAAATAAACCTTGTCTTTATTCAGAAACAGACTAGTCAGTTCCTGGTTCATTATATGTGAACGAATATACCTTATCTTTATTTACACACAGACTAGTCAGCTCCTGGTTCATTATATGTGAACGAATATACTTTATCTTTATTTACACACAGACTAGTCAGCTCCTGGTTCATTATATGTGAACGAATATACTTTATCTTTATTTACACAC
>NW_013669284.1:38409-45637 GCF_000517525.1 Limulus polyphemus
TATTTAGCTCCTGGTTCATTATATGTGAACGAATATACTTTATCTTTATTTACACACAGACTAGTCAGCTCCTGGTTCATTATATGTGAACGAATATACTTTATCTTTATTTACACACAGACTAGTCAGCTCCTGGTTCATTATATGATATCTACTAGCTGTTAGAGTGGAAAACAAAATTATCACATCTACTCCTGATGAAAATAGGATTAAAGCAACAGTTGGGGTAAGAGAGGGAGATTTCATGTCATGACCATTTTCATGTCAGAGAGACGGTTATAGTGCATGATCCTACAATCCTTTGTATCCATCATTAGTTCATTCCAAATAAATAAACACTATTGAAAGAAGCCCCAACTTATACTGACTTATTGAAACCACATCAGACACAGAGTCAAGTTTATAACTAATTTGTGTACATCCCTGTACAAACAACACCTACATGACAATTTAGATAAATTTGTCAGAATATACCTGAACAAAGATATTCTTCCTTGCTGTAAATTAGCAACCTTTCAAATGTAACATAGTAGCTCTCATTATGACCCACCTAAAGGTTCTTCCATGCACTCACAATTATTTCTTTTTCTGTTGCATACAAAACAATAAAAGTGGTAGATGTCACTAAAATATTTTAGTCATTTTAGTAAATTACACTGGCTGGTTTAAGTTTAAGTGACTTCATGCTATCTACTATAAAACCTGTTAAGTTGTGTGGTGTTAATATTTTCCTACACTAAAAATATATTTCCGACAGATACTTACCTACGTTCACATAACAACATTTCTCGTTCAGTGCTACCCCTCTATATGTGCAGTTTGTTTTGCTTGCCTCTAGCCTTGAAACTCCCACCTACCCCACACTTCTACATGACTCAGCTGCATTGTAGCATGCAACAACCCTCCACCAACAGGAGTGCAACACACTCTCCTGTTGCAGCTGACTCCCTCTACGCTGTAAGATTAGGCAATAAAAAAAACAAGGAGTGGTGATGAAGGATGGGAAGTGTGAGCGGAGATATCTATCAGAAATATATTGTCAGTGTTGCAAAATGTTAAATTCCGATACATCTTACTTCCACTCACATAATAGCTAGAATACAACACTGATGTGGTGGAGAGACTGGTGCAAAATTTACCTAGACAAGCATCCTTCAGAAAGCATCCAAAGAACACCCATTGAGTGTTACTTCTCTTGTTAAAGGAAGACACCACATCTGAACCTGGTATGCTCTTCATTCTCGATGAATGAATGTGTTGCTAAATGGCTGGAAAACAGGCACCTACAAATATTAGCCATAAGTGCCCAGGGTATAGACTGGATAGGGCACATCAGACCATATTCCATTTTTAATTGGACTGTAAATGGGAGGTCAACTTCAGTCCAAAAACAGTGTATCTGGAAATAGGTCACCAGGTCCACAGTAGGAGGAGGGTCCTCAACCAACAGTAGCTGGACATGCCCATGATGTAGAGTAGCTAAAGCATGTCTGACCCAAATAAGGAGGTCAATTCCAGTCCAAAACAAGTTGGACCAGGATTGGATCATCCGGAACCATGGAAGGAGGAGGGTCTTCTTCCATCTTCACCTCATACTCAGGAACCAGAAATGAAAGATAACTTCTGTTCAAGCATAACCAACACAACCAAGACTTGTGCCCCTGGGAACCGACATTCGGATGATAGTAGGAAGGTGGAGGGTCAACTCCAGTCCAAGATCATGCAGCATTGGGAATGTATGGTATAGTCTATGGTAGGAGGAGGGTCTCAGTTCACTCAGATGTGAAGACTTATGTTGGCTGGTCCAGCTCCAACCAATACCAGTTGCCTGGGAACTGACACCCAGGTGGTGGTAGGAAGGAGAGTTCCCAGCTGGAAAGGGTAACTGCATTTGATGGAAAAATCCAGCTCAAAACAATATGGCATCTAGTCTATGGTAGGAGGATAGTCACACCATCTACACTGGCAGAACACTACTGCTCAACTCTCAACTGAGTGTGATTCATCACACTCAGGAGGAAGCCTTCATTGTCCACCACCCCAGCAGATAGGAGCTGGTAAGTGGTAAGGATTCCCAAACTCCACTGGAAGAAGGGGGGAAAATAGTGCGTTGGAAAGTCTGGAGAAATGCAGCACCAGAGAAAATGCAATGGGCAACTGTGTAACCATATTTTTAAAAGCAGACCATTCCTGGTAAATGCAATTGAAGGAGCAACAGAGATGGGCAGCAATCTCCTTCTGCTTTTCTCATGCTAGTCCATGAGTGTACAGTTCAGGTTGGACATATTTATGATGCAAAAACGCTGTGAGGAGGAACCCATCTCAAAGGTGGGTGTTATTAACCTTACTGGCCATTCAGTGTGGATTTAAAAATTATTATACCTGGACAGGCATCAAGTAGTGAAAAAATACAGTAAACAGAACAAACTGTCAGAATTCTGATATCAGAGAAATTAGTTTCGACACATCCTCTTCAGTTTCATGTTGTCTTCAGACATGAAAAAACTGGTCAACAAATGTTAATGTGACTCCTGATCTTGGAATTCCCAAGAGAACACTGGAGGTCAGGAAGTTGTTAAGTTTAAAGTGAACTTGGGAGGTGTTGAAATTAGGCAGGCTTTTGATTAAGCATCTTTCGACGATTCTTCTTTTTACGTAGTTATCCATTTTGTACAAAATTCTTGTTGATTTCTGATCAATTTGATGGACATCATCTCTAATATGAAGAAAAATGGTACTGTTTGGTTTCCATATTTTATGTCTTTTTTATGTTCAGAAACTCTAGTACAAACACTTCTTCTGGTTTCACAGGATTGACATGGTATAATATAAATGTCTAGTTTTTTATCTTCAGGTGTTTTCTGTTTGAAGTTAAGTTATTTTTAATGGTGTTCAGATATTTGTATATGATTCTAAAGTTATTCTTCCTTGATATTTTATTAATGTTAGTGTTGTAGCCAATATAAAGTGGTTTTGCATTATCATTGGTTGATCTTTCTTTATCTTCATGGAACAAGGTTTTTCTTGCTTTGTGATGACGATTTGTAGTGAACCATTGTGGAAAAGGTAGTTCTTTGAAAATAGAAAAGATATTTTCACTAATTGCTGCACACAATATTATGTTCTTTAATTATGGACAGGCATCATTCACCACCAATATAGAAGAGGAGTGTTACCCTGTAAGAATAAAAAGAAAGAAATTAGTAAACACACCAACTCACAGTTGAACAGATGTGTGTAGTATTGTTTCTGGCATAATGCAATATTTGGAGGAAGATGAAATGGCCATTTGACAGGGCTAATGCAAGGTGAACATTGTTGGTGTGGTCCACCTTCCAGCCTGGATTATTTTCCCCCAAATTACGACATAGATGGGCAGCCAGGGACAAAGGAAGATGTCTAATCTGATGTTATGACACCTTTAAAAACAAACTGTAGGGAGTTGGGAGATAATGATGAATATATGCAAGTCCAACGTGTGAGGGGATGAGTGAAACATCACTTAGAGAAGAAGGATTCCAGTGGATAAATAAATGGGAACAGGAAACATGAAATGAAGCTGTGCAGGCAATATAACATCTGAGATCACACATAAGACTATCCATATCCAAAAAGTATTAGGGCAAACCTTATTCTAGTATACATAACACTAATTTTGGGAGCCTAAATACAGAAAAACATGTCATGAAGCTCAGAAAAAAATTATTCTGAGTCCAAGGGAGTCGAGACGCGTGTCCCCCTCCAGAACGCAAGTGTGGAAGAAAATTTGGTGAGCATGGACCCAATATCAGGAGAAGAAAGGAAAGCTAGGTATACCAAGGAAGGGGCCTAAATGAGGAGGGAACCAATAAAAGGAAGCATACCTGTGTCCCCATGTCCAAGAACACTAATGATGGCCTTGAGGCATCCATAGGCAGAAAATCAGGATTGCATGGTCAAGGAAGGAGATGGAAAAATAGTAAATTACCAAATCATCTTAATCTTGTCCAGATCCACCAGACAAATAAATTTTAGGACTGAGCTTGGAAGAAACAACTGGCCATATGATGAACCCCAACTCCCATTGAAAAACCATGACCTCCATAGCCAAAAGTGTAAAGCCTGTAGACTGAGGCACTGTAAGTTAAAATGTTGTAATATTCGACACTACTGAAATAGTGGTAGTGAATTAAAATTCAGAATTCATGTTCAACTTGAATGAAATTTGAAATTAATAAACTACAGTGAGGTTATTACTGTATAAAATGTAGGGAAAAACAACTGTTGTTTAATAAGCTGCATGAAAAACAAAGAACAAAGTTGATTAACAGAAAAAAACAATAAACATAAATTAAAGAAAAAAACACAAGCGAAAATTACCATGTCTTAACAATACTGTGCCAAATTGAGATGTGAAGATTGGGTTCTACAGGATAGAGGAAGCCAGCTGCAACAGGAGGGTTGTCATATGCTTATTTGCATGCTACAACACAGTTGAGCCACGTAGAAACGTGGGGTAGGTGGCAGTTTCAAGGTTAGTGGCAAGAAAAAACAATTGCACAAATAGATGGCAGCACTGAATGAAAAAAAGCTATTATGTGAGGGGAGGTAAGATATGTATTGGAATTTGTTCAATTTACGAGCATGGCACAGCAAAATCTCACCAAAGAAGTTCAAAAACATATATGGAGAATAAAAGGTTTTTGTTATTTATCTATCTTTATGCACAAAAGCACAGAATGCATACTTGTACAAAACATAAAATGTTACCAGTTATTTACAGAAATACTTTATTATTCCAATGAGGTTTTTCAAGTGAAAATTAAATACATTTCTTTATTTCTAGAACTATCTGTTTTACTTCCATAAAAAAAAAGTTAAAATATAAATAGAGTTGTATATCAGTTTTTTGGTGCTTTAGAAATAATTATATTGATATCAAAGTCCTCATTATTTATCTACCTATCAAGCAAACTGTGGTATCTCTTAAATGGTATATACTTACAATGCAAGATTTTCATGTTTTCTGCACAATAAAAATACTACAAAAATTAGAATTAACTTTTATGTCTAAATTTGTTTGTTACGAATCCTTTATACATATTTCTGTGAAGTTTAATGGTAATTTATCAAACTTGTCTGTTGCTAACACATTACATAAATGGGTTTTAGTTTTACACACACCTTCCACTTCAAGTAATCTTGTTCCACAAGGTTAAGAACTCTCG
The DNA here is from genome assembly GCF_000517525.1 of Limulus polyphemus. Taxonomy (NCBI): domain Eukaryota; kingdom Metazoa; phylum Arthropoda; class Merostomata; order Xiphosura; family Limulidae; genus Limulus; species Limulus polyphemus. Next base: position 43,617 of record NW_013669284.1, read on the forward strand.
CCTGAGAGTGCTGAAAAAAAAACATGTACATGACAGTATGTTCGCTCTACTGGAGAAATTCTGTTAAACTTCTTGTTAAAAAAAATTACACATGGGTTCAGCTAAATCACATACTAATGGTGAACTATAATTTTGTACCACAATGATAAAGTAGTGAACTCTGCAATTGCAGTATTAATATAATCTAAAATACTTTTTAATATTCAAAGGAAAGAGAGAGTATTAGTATGATGACTAGAACAACAGTTAAGAATTAGTAGGATCAGTATTATTGTAACTATAAAACTGTAACATTGGTGTAAATTATTAGTATGATGACTTGAACAACAGTTAAGAATTAGTAGGACAGGTATCATTGTAACTATAAAACTGTAACATTGGTGTAAAGTATTAGTATGATGACTTGAACAACAGTTAAGAATCAGTAGGAGAGGTATTATTTATGACACAAAAAGTCACTACTTACGTGAAGAGTCCATAATAAAAGTCTCACCTTCGTTTCTTAACTTCCTGCTCCACCTGCTGTGATTTGTAATATGCTAAATTAATAATAGATTCAGGAATTCCGGCCATACGAGCAACATTTAAGCCAAAGCTTCTTTCAGCAGCTCCATCACCAAGTTTGTACAGGAAGGTCAAACACGAGTGTGAAACTTTTGATACATCTTTAGAGTGGATATTGGTATTATCTAAACATGAAAACAATTTTGTGCATAAGCTTCTTAAGCAAAAACACTTTCAAATGAAACGTATGTCCACTTACGAAGTTAAAATTTCTGAGTCACAGAAAAAGAAATTTTCCTATTCAAAATTTTTAAATCATCACATCAATTTTCTTCATAAGACTCTCTGCATGAGAACAACACTTCTTATCTCAGGTTTAGCTGAACCACTGTGTCTTTGGTTAGCATAACTAATTTGATTATAGAAGGTTGAACTTCTTACCAAACATAAAAACTAATTTGAACAGATTAATCCTTATGGTCTAACTAATTGCAAGGTGTTTACACTTTAAATTGTTCATTAAGCCTTTAGTAACAACATTAAGAGTTGATTAATGATATCAGATAATTTACCTTCATCTCCAATCATATACACCATCTGATGGTTAGTAACATTTCTTGGATAATGATCCTGCAGCTCTGTCAGCAGAAGGTAATGAGTAACAAAGAGTGTTAAGCATTTTATCTAGAAATGAGAAAAAGAAATTACTGTTAATGAAAAATTATTTAAAAAATGAAGTATATTTCTTCTAATGTGATATATTACTTGCTCAGTTATAATTATAAAAATCTGACACCAATTCTGTTTCTAATTTCCATCAAAATCATATCTTCTAACAAATCTTCTTAGTGCCTCACCACACAGTTCCTTAATATCATAGGGTATAGCAATTAATAGTTACAAAATGAGAATTTTCATTTACATGTACAGTTAAGTGCACTTATTACTTAGCTAACCAAAAATATTTATGCATCTCACTGTTTTCCTTATCATAAGAAAATCATTTAGTAAATACTGAAATGAGTGATTAAGAAAAAATCAGAATTTTTACATAACATAATATTTTGGGACAACATGGGACCTATTGGTCCATCTCGGCTGTTCCTTCCTCAAAACTAAATTAAAATGATTAAAAAAAAAATACAAACATTTTAAACCCAGCCTTTTCATTCAGATACTAATGAAGCTTTTTCTTAAACTCACTTAAATTTACTGCCTCTACATCATCTGAAGGCAACCCATTCCAAAGGCCAACCACCCTGTTAGAAAAATAAAACTGTCTTGGCTGAAGATGACTCCTAATTTACCAAAATTTGTATTTTGTCCCCTAGTACCAATATTCTCACTGTTAAGTATGAAAAAAGATGATGCATCAACACTATCAATTTTCCCTTTACAATCTTAAAAACCTCAATCAAATCATCCTAATTCTTCTTTTTTTTCAAGAGAAAACAATTTGAGAGATTTTAGCCTCTCCTCGTATGACAACCCCTCCATCCCAGGAACCATTCTAGTAA
>NW_013669284.1:46481-50137 GCF_000517525.1 Limulus polyphemus
ATTTTACCTTGTAAATATTCCATCAACTAGTTACAAAATTCTTATCCCTGATACTATTTTTACATGTATTTTACCTTGTAAATATTCCATCAACTAGTTACAAAATTCTTATCCCTGATACTATTTTTACATGTATTTTACCTTGTAAATATTCCACCAACTAGTTAGAAAATTCTTATCCCTGATACCATTTTACATGTATTTTACCTTGTAAATATTCCACCAACTAGTTAGAAAATTCTTATCCCTGATACCATTTTTACATGTATTTTACCTTGTAAGTATTCCAAGACTAGTTACAAAATTCTTATCCCTAGATACCATTTTTACATGTATTTTACCTTGTAAGTATTCCAAGACTAGTTACAAAATTCTTATCCCTGATACCATTTTACATGTATTTTACCTTGTAAGTATTCCAAGAACTAGTTACAAAATTCTTATCCCTGATACCATTTTTACATGTATTTTTACCTTGTAAATATTCCACCAACTAGTTACAAAATTCTTATCCCTGATACCATTTTTACATGTATTTTACCTTGCAAGTATTCCAAGACTAGTTACAAAATTCTTAACCCTGCTACCATCTTTCTATGTATTTTTAACTTGTAAATATTCCATCAACTAGTTACAAAATTCTTATCCCTGATACCATTTTTACATGTATTTTTACCTTGTAAATATTCCATCAACTGGAGAGATGGTAACTGATTCTGCTGGTACATATGAGCCAATATGAGCAAGAATCGTTATCAATGCAACTTGTTTGATATACGAGCTTTTTCCACCCATGTTAGGTCCAGTAATGATCATACACCGTTTCTCTGACTTAAGAAGAAGAAAAAAAGCATTTGGTCAAAACTTGTATATTTACTTTTGACATTAAACATTGTCACAGCCTAAACTACAAATCTATATTGCTTTTTTTTCTCTATCTCAGATGTTTTAATTGCTGATGTATAGTAACGAGCCACAATTATTATATGATCAATTAATGTATACATTCATGATGTTAGGAAAAGATATAGATTCAAAACACCAATTAAAGACGAAAATAAGAAACCCCATAGCCTGAGCACTTTCAAAAGATGGACCTTTCTTCATCAGAGGCAAACTGTGAATGACTAAGTAAAGTGACATGCGAGACACCATGGTACCCCACCGGGACAAACCCAAAGTGTTTTGATTAGCTTTCAAAGGATTGTTGCAGGTGTGAAACTATATTGAGTATTTATGAGGTAAATAAAGATGTGATACAAAGATCAACTGACAAGAAAATTGAAGTAGATAGAACTGAAAAAACATAAAAGGAAAATTATCAAACATAATAAGTTTAAAATGTTTATGGGTAAAATAAATTATTTATACCAAAAACTCTTATTTGCCAGACAAAGAACTAATTAATGGTCAAAGATCACTGATTTCAGGATCTCGGTTTATTCCTCTAGGATGAACATTATATAAATAGGCAATCCATTAGACTTCTTTCATTTTTCTACCAGTTTTAAAACCAGTTTCAATACCTATGAAAATCACATCATTAATAGAGTGATCGGGATTGGTTGAAGTGTAAAACAACATGGTGTCTTTTTTTGTGTTAATAAAATATTTAAAGTTGATGAAACACTAAGAGTAACTAAGTGGTGTTGTGAGTTGTGCAAGTAAGTTTAAAGTAGTTTTCACCATACTTGTCAGAAAAAGAGTCAGTAGTTCCTATGAACTTGCAGGTTAGACAATGAGCTTTATTACATGGATGAGAACCATTCTGTGCTGTTCTAGAAGGATACAATGGGAACTTCAGAAAAAATGTCTCAGGCAATCATTCAATTGTAGTAAATGAAAATGTTTTTTCTTTTTTCAGAACATGTGAAACTGAACCTATTAAGTGTATCTAAAAGCAAGATAAATATACAAAAATATACAGCCCATGACTCCAGTAGATTCATTTCATCTCAGACCTCCAGGGATGCAGTGGAAAGAGATTCTTTCAAAGATAGCTTTTGAATGACAGCTATTTCCTGTGTCAGCTTGCACTTGGTGGTAGTAAGCTCCAGAGAAGTTCATCAGTAACCCTGGAGTCCTCCATTTTTGGTCCCAGTAAAAGCTTTCTGCTGAAAGGGTGTTGGCAAATGTAATATTCAAATGCATTGCTTTTGCTTGCCATGAACACATAACTGCTTTCAAGTCTAATAATTGTTCATTGGGGACTATTCTGATAGGTCCTATCAAGGTGATTGTCACCGGAAAACCTGTTCTTAGAAACAGTGGAAGTGGTCTATGAAGAGTCTACTAATTCAGCCTTCACTATTGAACAAAAGGTCTTGGATAAATTCTTAAGTACTCTGGTAGTAAACCTACCATTTGAGGCTCTGTTACAGCTGGAGCGAAGCCAAAATCTCAGTCTGATGGCATCTTTGTTATTGGCACCCCTCCATGCAGGTAAAACCTTGATGGTTGTTTTGTCTTTGACTGCTTTGTCACATTATCATCTGCAGTGGACGGTTGCAGATTTCTTCTGTTCCAGTATGTTGGTTGAAGTGACCACCAACACAGTCAGAGATATAGTCTCTAATGACCAAGTGGAGTGACATCAACTTATTAGAAAGTCCCCCTACAAATATTCTGACCAGAATAAACTGCCATCATGCCAGAGTACACTTTACAATGTGTCATAGGCCTTCAGTGCAGGCCACTACATTTTTGTGAGTACCATGTTTACCAATCTTTAATTTCTCCTGTTAAATTATTCTCTATGAAGTTTAAGTACTTATTTAAATCCATAACAGTGGCTTCCCAACTGCAGAGGAGATCAGATTTTAAGTAATCCACAGCATGTAGGAGTATCTAGACTAATTGCCGATACTGTGCCGTTTGTTTCTGGGTCAAGAAATTCCATGTGAATACCTTGCAAAGCTGCTTAAGAAAATGGTCTGAATATTCATTTGTTTCACCTTGCTACTTTTAGCCAATCGTAGCAAAGACAGCCTTTCATCATTTAGGTCATTTGGCAGGAATAATTGTGAAGAGAGTATTAACTCTGTCAGCACGGACTCGGTCCATGGGACTGACCTCATAAGTATTTTGTGCTTGTTATAGATTTCATGTTATAACTTAAATTAGTAAGCAAATGTTAATGAAATTTGGCAGATTATCAGTAAATATTACAATGCTTTCATACGCAAAATATCAAATATTTTTTATTTAGTCTTAAGGTTTGTAAAGCAAAGTTTTTCTCATACCATTTTTTTCTTTTCACATGTTGCCTATCTAACATGCAAAGCAATTTTTATTTTAAGATTAAAATGCTTTTATGCATCAGAATATTTTCAAATTTCACATGTCCAGATAGTTATCAAATGTTTCTTAAGAAAAAACTATATTTTATCTCTTATTTTCAGTAATGATTACCTGTATGGGTTTGGTAGATTTGACCAATCTCGTAACCATCATAAAAAATTAGGAAATAAATATAAATTATGCCTTTTTCATTCTAGAATGAACACAAATTATAACATAGAAAAACATGATTAGACTAAATAGCTTAAATCTCATAACATTATACATTTATTATTTTTATTATATTGATCTTTCAGGCGTGCCTGGCTAACAATACAAAAGTTACAATGACGAGGCTCATGTGCATTCATGTTACC
>NW_013669284.1:50477-67903 GCF_000517525.1 Limulus polyphemus
AAGTTCTTAAACCTATTTTTCTAAAAACATAGAACAGTAAATAAAGAAATAAAGTAAACAATTATCTCTTCTAGTTACGACCTTTGTACTCAGTTGCTGCTTGTCATAGGTTGCTAAGCCTTTCAAAAATTTCGGTAATTTGAGTTCTTAATTCATACGAAACTATAGACTTAGTATTTTGACCTTACAAACATCTAATTTGAACCAGTCCTGCATTCAACATACATATTTAATATTTACTTTTAAATTAAGAAATTGAGTAATGTGTAGTACTAAAATTTGAATTATAACGTACAGTTTGATACCAAACTTATTGACATAAATTCATAAAATAGTAGCTCAATAAAACTTTGAATGCAAGGGAACCCGGGTGTTTCACTAACACACTTTTACAGGGATTTTCTGAAAGTGGACCCCAAATTTGTCATTAATTTACCTCAGAGCACATAAATAAGTAGGTCCTACTAATTACCATTTGTAGCTTGGTTAAATTAAATTTGCAATATAGCAGCAATGATCATTAAACTGAAAAAGTGCAACACAGTAGTTTGAGCATTAAATTTCAAGTTACTTTTTTATGTGCTCTAATGTAAATTAATGCCAAATTTGCTTGAACTACTATTTTGTGAATGTGGACCATAGGCCCATGGATTTGATAATAAGCTGAATAAAAATAAGCTTTATCTTACTAAAAAAATATTCCATCGTGTGTGTGTGTGTTAGCATCTATCATCCAGAGTTGGTTCGTTTGATTACCTTAATTTTTGGTATTGTTACGATAGCAGGAGTCACGTGACGCTGGTAAAACGTATTGGATTCTAGAAAGATCTGGGAACATCACGAATAATCCAGTATTTGCTAGATGCCCTCTATTCTTGTATATAAGTGTGCCAGAAAATTAATCGGGATAGAATTGCAGACAGACAGAGATGGACAATTGAGTCAAGCACGGTAGTAAGTTAGTGCGTGAATCGTTCCCTGTGAATTATAACGTGTTTTTATAAGATTATTTAAATTAAATTGGCTGTGGAAATTAAGTGTATTGCAATGTTGAATTGAGCAAGAATAAATTAATTTTATTTAAGAAAGGACTTGTGTCACTAAAGTTTCACCGGAAAGAAATTATACGGGAAATTAACTAACGACCAGAGACGTAACAGTATCATAACTGGAAACTGTTTGATGCTGTATGTGGGCTATCTTATTTTAGGATGTTTGCCCAAGAAGGAGAATAAACAAGCCTCTGAAATAGGGAATATTTCCACTTTTTAGAAACTTTTGGCTTGCATCAGTCAGAGTTGACTGGATTGATTATAGTAGTTTTTTGTATGGTAACTGGAAACTGTCTGACAGTTTTAATAATTGTTTTAATAATTTTGCCCAAAAACGCTAAAATAAAAGATCCTAAAATAAGACACATTTGCACTTCTGGCCTTGAATTTAGAGATACATATACTTAATCAGTTAATGAGTCAATTATTACATTCCACAAAGAATGGTATACAATTAGCATCTAACAAGACCATCAGGGACTTAATAACGAAATAAAGGAAGAGGAACATTATTAAACATCATTGTTTATGTAGTTTTTGCTTCTTTAATGGGTACACATGGCTAGTTTATAAAAAGAATAGGTAAATAGTGGAAAACTGTAGTTTAATAAGATAAAGTGAAGATGAGCTATATTTGAAACTAAGATGTATGATCAGCAAGTTGAGAATTTGAGAAAGAATGGGCTTCAAGACTCTACAGCAAGTTCCAAGTCTTTCATTGTGAGAAACAAGACTCCACAGCAAGTCCCGAGTCTTTCATTGTGAGAAACAAGACTCCAAAGCAAGTCCCGAGTCTTTCATTGTGAGAAACAAATCTATTTGAAAATGTTAAAGTGTGTTTACAATTTATCTTCCTGTAGCTGATCAATAAAATAATTAGATTGAAAAAATTTAAAGTACCTCTACTCCATGTGACAGTTGTGAAGCAGTTATACAAACATGTGGTAAAGTGTGACACACTACAACTATCCCATGAGACAGCGGTTTCCACAAATATAGAAAGTAACACTTAGGGCTGAATTGGCATAAGACCTTGACCAGATTTAGTATGTGTAAAAAAACCTTTAAACACTTAGTAAATATGAAAGGTATACTATAGGATAATGTGATATGAGGTACTTACATAGTACTTAAATAACAATTTCAATTTTTTGTTAACACATTTAAAGAACAATTAAGATAACCATAGCAGTGTAAATAGTTAACACTATAGATGACACAGCAGTGTAAATAGTTAACACTGTAGATGACACAGCAGTGTAAATAGTTAACATAGTAGATGACACAGCAGTGTAAATAGTTAACACTGTAGATGACACACAGTGTAAATAGTTAACACTATAGATGACACACAATGTAAATAGTTAACACTATAGATGACACAGCAGTGTAAATAGTTATCCTACTACTGAATATCCTACTAACTTACTTGGACTGTTTAAAAGCTAAATGGTTTATTGTAAAAATGATACAAATCAAAAAACTTTATAAGATTTGGTTGATTTGTTCTCTGAATGTGTCACAAAACTAGGTTGAAATGTATCACATTGACAAAAAGATAACTGATTATACAAGTTGTATGTATGAATTTTTAATCATTTCACATGAACAGAAGAAACTACTTTGAAGGAAGAGAAATACCAAAACTATTTACATTGTTACACTGCTTACATTTCTTATAAATCTAATAATATAAAAGTCTGATTTTTATTCACTCTTCTTGGTAGTATATATATATATATATATATTGAGATTTCATATAATAGTAAGATGCTATTTAATTTAACTCTTCCATCAAAGAATGAACAGTGGAAATAGCACAAGTGTAATTTTATACTTACATTCAGGAAAGTGTCATTTGGAACATATTGTCCTTGACCAGATAAAAGCTTTTCAATTATTGGGTGACGACCATTAACAATCTTTAGTTCTTTGTGAAAAGTATCTACAAGGGCAGGCCTGCAATGACAGCAAGAAATATTGAAGTTGTTTTACGCTATCAAGTTAGAACGGTTTGAAATAATTTTAAAACAAGGTGACAAACTATTAGACACAAATGTATATCAAGGTACATTATTAACATACCTGCAGTAGTTTTCTTGTTTAGCAAATTCTGCTAAGCTGAAGAAGCAGTCTAAAGTGGCCAAGTTTGATACTACTTTCTTAAATCGGTAGAAGTTAGAGTTGAACTCACTGTATACAATAAGATAAAAAAAATATGAGTTACAAAGACCTTTTAAAAATAACCTTTCACACAAAGCTTAATAAAACATGGTTCTTGAAGTTATAAAAGGTCATAAGAATTTATTATTGCAAAAAAATTTAAAATTAATAAACCTTTAACATAGTTTTAAAACAAAACATGTTTTATAAAACATATTATACAAAAATTCTGTTCCATGATAATATATGCCAATACTTTTAAAAGTATGTTCACTTGCCAAGGATAAATAAATATCTAATAGATACAATAAGCCACATTAATTTTTATTATCCATATGTTATCAGAATACTTCTTTCATTAATACTACAATCCCAATACAATCTCTATATTATAGTTCCAAAAACAACTAATTTCCATTTTCAAAAACTCTTGTTAAATTTGCTGTTACCTACTGTAAGATGTATGATGTGACATAAGTTTATGTGTATCACTTATATGTAGACACTGAAAATATACAAAAACCAGGTATTAAATAAATATATTTTTATTTATTGGAAAATAAACCTAAAACATTTTTTTTACCTTCAGTCAAAACAAAAATTTAACCCTCGAATGAGTTTGAAATGCCATCTAGTGATAATAGTAATTAATCAGCTGTGTGTCATGTAATACTAGATAACAGTTAAACAAGAAAAGTTCATGAAATAATGAAAAGTGGTTGCATTAGTATTAATAACAGAAATTATAAGAACAAATTTGTCAAACATTGTGATTACAACAGGAAGTAAGTGGCCTGTATTTGAACTGAATAGTGAAAACTATTATACTAGAAATATATGAAAACTGATAAAATTAGAAAAAATAGGGGAATTTGTTTTAGCACAAAGGTACACAATGAGCTACCTGTTCTGCATCCAACATGAGTCCTAAATTCTGAAGTAAAATAAACCAGTAGCCATTAAAAGTAGCCAGTCAAGATAGAGATAATAGCTGTTCCACCCAAGGATTATATTTCTGCAATGCTGTATGTTGTAAACAACAGAAATGACTGCAATGTCCTTCACTGGTACGACAGATGTTACGACGTCACAGTGGGTAGTACTAATTTCTCATTAAGTAAAAACATTAAACGTTAAACAGTACTATACGGGACCTCAAGTGAATTGGTTGTTGGGAAGAAAATATGTTAATCAATCCACAATTCCAGTAAGGGGTGACTGTCCAGTATCCAATGCTAATATGTTCACTGTGTTTTCTGTCTTTCAAAAAATAAAAATTTCTCATTATTTGTTACACATCTTATCCAGTGTCTTTATTTCTTAGCTTGAAACTCAGTAAGTTTAGAAATTTAGAATCATTTTGTAATTTACCTTGCTGATCCTTCTATTATAGAGGAGACTTACCTAATAGTCTTTGAGGAAATCAGTTTAAACTGAAAATACCACAAATTATGAACATTAGGCTTAGACAGAATAGAATAATATTGTAACACTTAGTTTCTATGATGTATACATGTATGTATAACAATTAAAATACTAAGACTGATATACAAACTAGGCAGAGGTTGTGTTTGATGAAAAAGACAGTTACATACTCTTCCACGAGATGAACCTCATCGAAACAAATCTGATCACAGAAAAGTCAGTTGTCTGCTGTAATATTGCAACATGTAATGTATAAGCTAACCTGACTTTCCACTAATATGTATTTCATAAGTATGGTATTAATACTAAACAGTTTCAAAATATAGGTACATGTACATACATACTCTAAAAAGCATAACCACGCTTGATGGCAGGCAAGTTTCAGCTTTTCTTGAACTTGTTGCAACTGATTGAGCAAAGATTCGACTGCTGGGGACCGGAATCTTGAAACTTGTTTTGTCCTGAGAAATGAGAGCAGTTATTTCTGTTCTCTCTTTTCTTTAACAAAATTTATCACTAGTTAACTGTCTGTACGACATTAGATTTGTAAATGGCAATGGTGAATAGTCATCAGAAAAATAATGCTAAAGAAGAAATAGTGTAATAATACTGATAATTTAATCAAAATATTTGCCACTAGCCACCATATATTGTTGAACAATATTTCTTAAAGATTTTAATGAATTAAATCAAATTTCACAAATACAGTAACATTTTAAAATTCCAGCTAGTTCACAATCAAACATGTGTTCAAGCAGTCAGTGATATAAACAGTTTGATGTAGTCCCAACAAAAGGTCTGTCTGCACTGAATATCGAAAATAAAGTGTGGTTGACATATTATTACACCATTCTTTACTTTTACTCTCAAGTTCTTACAATTATCATTTGGAACACCCTTTGCCATGATAATAGTATGGAATCTGTACAGCGCTGACTCCAAGGTGCCGAGAGGTGTCTTCTCTGATCATAGCCCATTCATCCACAAGTATCTTATGCAGTTAGTACAGGATTACAACAATAAGCCACAGATATTAGACTGGGATCCAAAACAAAATACTGAAGTCTGCATTCTTCAAACCACTTTTGGACAACACATATGGGATGAATATAATGTATTATTTTCTGTCAAACATGCAGCAGCACAAGATGTATATAATGAGCAACTAATTTAATTACACTTTGGATGTTAGTCATTCTACCATAGACCTATCACAACTTTGTTCAATACGTATCATTTACAATAAAAATTGTCAAAACAAAATAAGTGCCACATATGATTTTCTGCATATTTTTACTGTCAGAAAGAAGGTGTTAAACTTCCACATGTTTCCAGTCTTTCCTTGTCTACAGTTTGTGGTATTAAGTACTACTGAAGCCTGTCCTATCACCTTTGCTTCCGGTAATCGTCACCGGTTTTCCTAGTGGCACACATTACTTTTTTGACTGCCAGAATTAATAACCTCTATTTAGCAGGTGTCTTTCAACAGACAATAAAACAAATGATTTTGATAATGATAATTCTGTTAGAAAACTTTAAAGTGGGTTTAAGTATATTGTAGAAGGCTACACACAGAACAGACCAATTGCAGGAAGAGTGAAGAGTTAAATACCAGGTTCACTGTCAACCAAAGTGCAGAAAGTTTAGTCAAGGATAATTTCAATCATCATGCTTCTGTGGCTCCAGCAAGTATTTCTACTGAACTGGCATACTAAAGCACATACAATGTTTCTTAAATCACTTATGAAACCTCGGGATTCTCAGAAACATTCTGACCTTCCCAGCCCATAGAACAAATTGAGTATGATATCTTTTCATAAAAAATCAAGTAATAATATAATGCATGGCTTAAAATTGAAATCACCCAAAAGATAAATGTTTTCTTTTTCATTTCTAATACAAATAAAGTCATGTGTAGTTTTAGATTTATAAAATCTCTTCGACTATAACAACTTAACTTAGCAGTTCCACAGAGTTCTGAGCTTTATAGTATAACATGACTCATGAATTTGGGGACTACTGAATCTCAAAAATGAGAATAAATAGTTTAGATCAATAGCTCAAGGATAAACACAATTAACTCATGAAATTTCAAAATATTTCTGCAAAGATTCTTAAACTTGTGATTAACTGCATCAACACAAAATTCTCAAAACAAAGCAAGCTCCATGAATGTTCTGACAGTAAATTCTGGTTCTCATTAAACAAAACTATGTGCAATTTTTATCAATTTTTAAAATACATTTTGCTATAATAACACAGACCTGTGATGGTTTTATTGTCTTGAAATGTTTAAATGCTCTACTGTAATTACTGTATGCTGGATCTGAAAGCAATATCCATTTTTCTCCATCATGTACAGATTTTTCACAAAACATCATTATGTATTTTATATAAGTGAATCATTTTCATTGAAATTGGTCCCCATTTTGTTATGCTTAAAATGTTGACAACCACTGCCTATAGATTGCTCTAGACCAATCACAACGTGAGAGTCTTATCAATCATTCTAGAACCCATGAGAAACACACATAATAATAAAAAATGTTCATTGCGGTAAATGAAATAATAACTTGATCTAAGCAAGTGTTTTTCTTTCTGATTTGTAAAAAATCCTTACATGATAGAAAAAAATAAATATTATTTTTGAAATATGCATAGCTGAATTATGGAAAATCCGTTATTAAAACCAAAACAACTTTTATGAACTTTAAATTTGCAGCCCTGTGTAATTTCACATTTTTCTTACTTTAATGTGTAGACAAGTAATATCATACTTACATACTAATTTTTAACCAATCACGAGGTACATGGGACAGGTTAGTATTCTTGACTTCTATTAAATACTGAAAAAAGGAAATATCTAAAAATTATTAGCTTACACCAGTATTATTAGTTGAAGCAGTCATAAAACACTTGGTACCAAATTTATCAGATTTTAGATATAGTTTCATTGATGCTCATCATTCACTATACTTATGATTTCATTTGATACATTAAGCCTAATGTATAGTTTTTATGTACATGTTCACTTTTGAAATTTATAAAATTAGATAGTTCAAAAAACAAATTATTACTTTTATTACAAATATTTTTACTATTTAAAACAATATTCAATTAGCTTAAATACAAATATTAGAAATATGACTATTTCTGTGGGAAAAAATTAATCATCTTAGATAAACAAAACTTAGATGAAACTATCACCACAATTGATGCAAATTAAAATCTTTCTTTCTTTTTGCCATGAATTTACCAGGTCTTGAAATAAAAAGTATTTTAGAATAAAATATCATACCAAATTTACTGTTTATACTTAAAATTTACTGGTAAATAAATATGATCTTAGCTTATGAAAAATATTGTAATAGCTTCAATGTATTTAGCTGGAAAGTCTTGCAGTTAGTGATAATAAAACCTTTCAGAAAAAAATATCAACAGGCACAAAGATGCACAATAAGCTATTTGTACTGCACTCACTACAGGAATGAAACTACAAATTTTAGTGTTATAAGCCCTCAAGCTTAATGTTGAGCCACCAGGGGTAGAAAGGGAGGTAAAATATAAAACATTAAAATATCCTTTACTCTGAGAAATCAGAACGTATACAACTAAAAATGAGAAAGTAAAAAGAACATTGATCAATCAGAGTGATTATTCATGTGTTAAAAACAAACAAACAATTTTTAGGTGAAGAATTCTGTGCAAAGAGAGGCATATCCATATAGGCAGTACAAAATAAAGTCTAAATGTACTGAGTTAGTGATATTTACATTTGTGGATTTTTTTTACCTTCAAACAGCAAAAATTCTTTTTCAACTCATATTTGAACTCAACATATCAATTTAATCATTATCCTGGGAGGAATGTCCTTGCAGCTGAAGCTGCTCTTTTCAACTCATATATGAACTCAAAGTATTGTAATGACAGCAGAAGTCACACAATGCTGGGAGCATGTTTAAAGTGACTGTGGAAATTCTGTGTATTACAAATTTGTATCGAAAAAGAATAAACTAATTTTAATTAAGAAAGAACTTGTATCGCTGAAGTTCCTCGGAAAGAGTTTATACCGGAAATTATCAAATGAGCAGATACGTAAAAGTATCAATTTAATCATTATCCCTGGAGAGATGTCCTTGCAGCTGAAGCTGCTCTTTTTCTTTCTTCTTTCAATTTGTTTTTTCTTTGTTTAGCATATATTCATTCCCAAATTATTAATCTGAAGTTATATTTACCATATTTATTTAGTTATATATTTTGTTAAACATTTAAAGTCATAACTGTTGACTAAAGTTTGGGAAATTCAAACCACATTTTTTTTTGCAAGTTATAAGTAAATTACTACTTGCACTTGATTTTTGTTATAAAATCAAATTTCTTCCGACAGATTCAAACAAAATAAAACAATTTTTCTTTTCAAAACAAAATACAAGCAATTTGGTCAAGTAATTTATCCTTACAAGTGTTTGCTGTTAGACGTTTATATAGACGGTTAACCTGTCATTAATCTTTGAGACTTCAGATATCACAACAGTGATGGTTATCAGTTTAAAGAGATTCCTGCATGATTTCATTTACAAACTTGAGAATGAATCCATTAAAAACTCAGGTGGGAAAACTTTTTACAAATGTATTTAGTTTTGGAAATATTTAAGACTGGTTCATTTAAACAGATGTTTTATATTAATCAAGCAATTTATTTCATAATCACAGTGTTTAAAAATAAAAATCAGATTAGGCTTCATAACCTCAGTGTTTATACCGTAGTTAGAAAGTTTTGAATTGTACTTCCATAATGATGTTAACATAAACTTTCTCGATTCCACAGAAATGACTGAACCTCAATTAACTGCATGAACAATGCTAATGCGCTGCAGGGATCAGGTTGCAAAAACTCAGTTTTACAACTGAGACAACAAACTTGAACTGGTAAAAACGTGTCCCAACTGAAAGTATAAATACACTATTTTATCAATCCTGTGAAACCAATTGCAAAGTACTGTTATGTATCTGCTCATTTGATAATTTCCTTAATTTCCGGTATAACTCCTTTCCGAGGAACTTCAGTGATACAAGTCCTTTCTTTATTAAAACTAGTTTATTCTTTCTCGATACAACTTTGTAATATACAGAATTTCCACAGTCACTTTAAACTTAACAACCTTTATAACACACGCTATAAATCACAGTGGTTCACACACTTTACTTACAGTGCCTACTGTTTGCTTGACTCAATTATCTATATCTTCAATCTATCTACATATCTATCTCTATCGCTGGCTTTATTTGGCGGGCTTATATACTAAAAAAGAGGGTGCCTGGCAAACACTCGGACATTCGTGAGGTTCCTCGATAAGTCATAATCCTTCTAGAAACTCCAGCGTGCATGCTCCCAGCATTGCGTGACTTCCGCTGTCATAAGAGTACTATTAACCAGCAGAAAATAGAATGTGCTTAACAGACTACTTTAAAGGTAAATCGTATTACAGGAAATAGGTTAAATTCACATTATGGCAAATGTATTTCACATTTTATGCAATTTGAGAGTTGTATATTTACAACTTCAAAATGCATAAAAATTGTGACTTTTCTGTACAACTTTAAGGAATTTAAATGGTATTCAGCAATTACTGTCAGTCTTTTAAATTAATTGAAGATAAGATGAAACCTGTCACATCACATCTTCAAATTCTCATCTTATTCAGTAACTTCAGTATCGAGAAGCTACTTCTAATCACGTAAACATACAGAATAAAAACTAGTTATATATTTCTCTGATCTTAGATGTCATTTTCGGACATCATATATGAGAGAAAGAGACTTAATAAGAATTTCTTGCATTCAGACATTACAATTAATAAGTTATGTTTTATAATTTTACAGTAAACTACACGTTGTTAAGTATGAAGACAATTTAAGGCAACAATATCTTCACACTGTTGAACACAAATAGGAACATAAATTACCGTAAGTAGAAACACCAGTTTTAACAGTAATCAGTTATAGAACAGAGGCTTATCATAAACCAACTCATACCTTACAGTATATACATATTCCAACAGTTTTGTGACAAATTAAAGTTCAAAATGTTATCTTTTTTTTCACCACTAATTACCAGAGCTTCAGAAAAGAATATATGCAAGTCTATTTTACTATAAAAATTTAATCAAGATAAATACTAAAACTTAATGAATTTTCATTAAACATTTTAACAAAATTTTACAACAGTTACCAATTTCTCACATTAAAATTTTTCGAATTGTAAACTCTTTCTGTAATATTAGCACTAAATTTATGTAGTCAATTCTTATTACATAAAAGTAACTGTATATTAATTTCATTTCTATTCTTGTAAAAATAATCAACAATTGTTTACTTTTATATGCACATGAAACAGTTTACATTTATATATTCTAGTGAATCAAAGAAATTACAAAATATAAATTCAAGAAATAAAGAACGTCAGTTTTATAAAAACTAAATGCAAATAAAATAAAAAGCTCTTATATTTCACATTGGTATGACATTTGTCTTGGATACAAAATATATTAGTTTTCTAATTCACAATGAAGCTGTTTTTATGTCTTCACCAGACTAACAAATATATTAGTTTCTTAATTCACAATGAAGCTGTTTTTATGTCTTCACCAGACTAACAAATATATTAGTTGCCTAATTCACAATGAAGCTGTTTTTATGTCACACCAGACTAACAAATATATTAGTTGCCTAATTCACAATGAAGCTGTTTTTATGTCTTCACCAGACTAACAAGTATATTAGTTTCTTAATTCACAATGAAGCTGTTTTTATCATACATAATACATTTTCCTCCTCCTTTTCTCAACAGTTTTAAATAGATTTTCAGCAGCATAAATAGTTCTACACCATATTAAAGACAATTTGTGTTTTTGCATGTTATGACATCTCACTTTAGAATAAAGAATCCAACCTGGTTTGAAAACTGTGTTTTCAGTCACTCTGGTTCAATTAAATGACATCCGACTATCAGAATTCCTTAAGAATCTGGTTTAATTTATCATCATTTTCTTGTCTCTTCTTCACCCTTCAGCTAGTAACTGATATGTAATGCTTATTGGTAAACCTCTGACAGCATTTGGAATTATAAGCACACTCATTAAGGAAACTGTCACACTCATTTACTAATCTCAAAGCAAACTGCTGCTCTTTCCCTTAAAGTTTCATCCATTTTTGACATAGGACACAAAATTAGTGGATCCTTCACAAGTAATTAGCAAACTTTTGCCTTCAGAGTGTATAAGATGTATAGAACACACTCTCAATGGTATCATCTTGAGATGACATAGTCCAATATACTGGCATTGTCAATGCTAATTGGCTGGCCAAAATAACAATGACTGACTGGTTCCTCGTATCTACATTCAATAGATGGAATGTAAACAGTTTTTGATAAAAAAACAGCGATTCTGACTGGTTCTTTGTATCTACATTCAATAGATGGAATGTAAACAGTTTTTGATAAAAAACAACGATTCAGACTGGTTCTTTGTATCTACATTCAGTAGATGGAATGTAAACAGTTTTTGATAAAAGAACAACGATTCAGACTGGTTCTTTGTATCTACATTCAATAAATGGAATGTAAACAGTTTTTGATAAAAGAACAACGATTCAGACTGGTTCCTTGTATCTACATTCAATAAATGGAATGTAAACAGTTTTTGATAAAAGAACAACGATTCAGACTGGTTCCTTGTATCTACATTCAATAAATAGAATGTAAACAGTTTTTGATAAAAGAACAACGATTCAGACTGGTTCCTTGTAACTACATTCAATAAATGGAATGTAAACAGTTTTTGATAAAAGAACAACGATTCAGACTGGTTCCTTGTATCTACATTAAATAGATGAAATGTAAACAGTTTTTGATAGACTCTTCCTCATCTACAGCAATTATCCGAGTTAAGAATTTTGTTGAATTTTATTTGTTATTACTACTGGTAAGCTAGTCACGACATGCAAAATATTTATAGTAGTTTTCATGCCCTTCACACAAGCCATTTTAAGCTACACTTTCTTGCAGGCATTATATGTTAAATCGATGAATCCAGGTGTGTTTGAAAAAAATTTATGTGGTCAAACAAACAAATTCCCATAGACATAACTATTTAATAAAACTACACAAAGTAAATAATACAGTACAGTAATGGTATTTATAATAGTGTACAAAGTATGAAACAGTTATGAGCATTCAGAGTATGACAGTTTTACAAGTTGAAATAAAGAAATTCACAAAAATGAAGAATAAAACACATAGTAAAGAAAAAAGTAACAAAAAGGTGTTTATAGCAGTCTACGAAATGAACCAAAGCTAACTTATTGTAAAATTGTAATAAAGGCAAACTTAGCTGAATATACAGATACATCTGCAAACATGTTTACAATGTGATAAATATATGGTTCTGAATGAACTGCACATGCGTATTTTAGACCTACATAAGTCAAGAAACCACATAGAAATTGTATTTAGTAAAGTAAAATAATGTACAGTTGTAATAAAGGCAAACTTAGCTGAATATACAGAAACGTCTGAATACATGTTTACAATGTGATAAATATATGGTTTTGAATGAACTGTACATGCGTAATTTAGACCTAAATAAGTCGAGAAACCACACACAAATTGTATTTAGTGTAATTTTCATTTTCTTAGGAAATTACACACATGTAAAGTGTCATTTGTGTGAAATACTATGCAAATTAAAATTAACTAAAGTTGAAATCAAAGCCAGTTACCATGTAATGATAATGACATTGTGCCATCATGTACCATACTCATTGCATTGAAAAATTTCACTATGCAAAAAACAGGTACAGTGATTCTGAATTGAAAAGCCAATATGCAATCTAGACTCCTTGGACAAATAAAAGCCTTTCTAATGATATTAGACTTTTGGTATTTTATCGAGAAATTTGTAAGAAAAGTTCCAAACAGACAAATGCAAGTGTATTATTTATACAGATATTACTTACACCTTTATTTTATGAAATCCAAAAGATACATAAAACAAAATTATTCTGACTCTATAGACTGTATCATCAAAGTGTCTAAAATATAACTTAGGTTTAATTTTTCTAACATTTCTTTGGATAAGGATCAAACTCCACTCACTGTTTATCAGTACTGTTTCCCATTATACATATAAGGGAAGTGTCTGCTAACCAGTGTCGATGATCATGCTTTTCGTATACATAAATACCAAAGCTATAAGACGGAACTGCCTTTTATAGCACCAGGAACATATGATTAATGTTAAACGAAAATCCAGATCTTTCATCCAAAATATCAACTGTACTGTTTAAGACAGAGTAAAACAATAAATAAGCCTAAATGGTTTGATATAAAACCATAAAGTGGTGAATATGATCAGGTAAAATTGGAAAGAGGTTAACAAGAGTGCTTTTTTTCAATGAAAATACTGATAGAGAAATGTACTGACAGGTTAACAACCAAGCTCTCGTACTACTCATATAGATTTTTCTTCAAAATGGTATTGATCTGATTTCGGTTTTGGATGCCTAATTCCATTATAACACTTAAACAATGTTTCTTTTAATATATTCATTGAATTGAATATTTAATCTCTGACTGGGTAGAGACAAATTTTAAATTTCCTGCATCAGTTGACCATTTAAGCCAGTTTAACACTATCATTTTCTAAACTGCAACTTGCATTAAAAGCAACAGTAACACTTCTCCAGCACATCCAGTTCCTGCCCATCATTTCCATACAACAGTACATTTAAATAAAAATACAGAATTTATGTTGCAATTTCTTTACTGACATAGAACTTATACTGACCTCCTGTCCTGCCACAGTAACAAAGTTGAAAGCTGAAAGATTTAGAAGTTGTGCTATTGTTGGTCTAAGGCTGTTCAGCTTATCAGAAATTTCATTCATTTCTTTCTTCCGTTCAACAACATCAGGGAATGATGTAAAAATATTGTTAACTATGGTCAGTTTGCTAGTTGTATCCAGTTTGCTAGTTGATGTTTTCTGATGGTCAGTTTGCTAGTTGTATCTTTGTATTTGATGTTTTGTAATGGTCAGTTTGCAAGTTGTATTTGATTATAATGGTCAGTTTGCTAGTTGTATTTGATTATAATGGCCAGTTTGCTAGTTGTATTTGTTTATTTTTAATGGTCAGTTTGTTAGTTATTCGATGTTTTCTAATGGTCAGTTTGTTAGTATTATCATTGTATTTGATGTTTTTTAGTGAAGGTGATAAGACATCATTGTTCAAGGATTGGGAAATATTTTAACACAAAACTTAAACTGGAATCCACAGAAACAAATGCCTCATTTGTTACATTTAAGGTAAATTGCACCTTACAGAAAGAATAACAAGCATTTGATAAATAAGTTAATACATGTGTATGCCTACTTAAAAATGCTTTGTTCTGAAAGAGATAGAAATTTTATATAAATTTATATAAATCAAAGTACAACTAAGACTGCTCCAAAAACTTTTACTTCAGCCTGACAAATTTCTATGTACCACAGCATCACAAAGAATTTATCATTCAATACAATTAGGTATACAAAGTATTATATTTCAAAGACTTATGAAAAGTTATTAATTATGTTTTAAACTCATTTTTATAAACAATGGTAAAGTTTATTGAGAAGGAAAAGGAAAGAAAAATGACCAGAAGGCAACAGAAAAGAATTAACAATATACAGCACTCAGATTGCTTGCTGAAAAGAAAATAAGGGGAAATATATGTATATAGAATTTCTGTAAACTATTATAATTCAATGTGACACACACACACACATATATATTGTTACGCCTCCAGTCGTTACTTAATTTTCCGTAAATTCGTTCCGACGAAACTTTAGGGACACAAGTCCTTTCTTAAATAAAACTGGTTTATTTTTTCCGAATACAACTTTACCGATACACTTAATTTCAACAGTCGCTCTATAATAAACGCTAGAACGTCTCATGTGCTCGTGCTCGACAATACTCAATTACACACTCTCTGACTGCAGTTCAATTACTCATTACCTACACATTGTCCCGTCATGTTGTGACCATCTTATATATACCAGACTACCCACAATCTAGTAATCTCCTGACAGTTCACGAAGGTTCGAGAAAGAAGTGGCGTGATACTAGTCACGTGACCTCGTTGACGCAACAATATATATATATATATATGAAAAGTTTCACTACAGCTTATTTATATTCAGGAAGTTCTGATATATCGTAAATGGTAACCATATAAAAAAAACCTCCAAAAAAAGTAAATGAAAAATATCTGGGGTTGAAAACTTGAAAATTCAAATAGTGTATTCTAGCACATGCCTATTCTCCAAATAACTTCAATGGATATGGAACATTTACAGAATAAGTTCATAAATACACATTCATCAATAGAAAATGAAAATAGTAAGCAAAACCTCAGTAGAAAGAGTGTAAAAATATAAAATATTAAGCTGCTAATAAGACTTGTTCAGCTACTTATGAAGTTCCTTTCTTCAACATATAGCTAAACATACACATGTACAGCTTCAGGTCACATGATCATTATGTCACAGCCAAAATACCCTCTTGTTAAAGAATAAGTAGAACTGTCAATAACTACAAATCACTGAGAATATGACCATCAAGGTTGAATTCTGTTAATTACTAGATAGTTTGTGTAGTGCTGTGTCTAAAGGTAAATAATTTTAACAAGAGGATTACAAGACACTTCTCACAATTGTCAATATATGATGAATTCATTAAATCATTCCTCTGAACATTAAATAAATACACATTCATAAGCTAATACAAAATTCGTAACATTATCTATTGTAAAAACTGATAATTAAAGGAACTGATATTCTTCGTTAGTATATACTTTTTAATAGACTTTTCTCACATTTATTAACTTCATACTGTAATAATAAAATGTTAATTATTATTTTGCATAATTATGTTTGTTAGTGGTCAGATTAATAATTTTTCACATCATTCGAATATAATCACCATAGTACTGTTTAAGTGTTGAGAATCAACGAGTGATTATAAATATATATAGTTTTATGTGCACTTTCCACATTTTATTTATACACAGAAAAAAAAGAACCTTCTTCGCAGATTCAAGATCTTTGAAGACATAAATCTTTAATCATTTAACACATTATCTTTGTAAAGGAACTCCACAGTTTCCAGTGTTTTATTTCTATATCTTACTGTTTTATTTAAGTGTGTTCTGGTTAATTGTTTTAAAATAACTGAAAACCATGAACATGAGATATTTTTTTAAAAATAAAAACATTACAACAGTTTGAAAATTACATTTGTTCACAATGAAAATCTAAGCAACTTTTAATTGCTTTAACTTTAGCAACATAATTTTTGAGAATAATAGGATTATATTCTGAAAATCATATATTTTTTTTTTAATTTTCATCAGAGATAAACAAAAGATGGAATGAAACAACTGGATATTTTTTAGGGAATTTTACAATTGCTTCAGCATTTTAAAACAGTTTAAGAAAGAAGTTATAACGTAACAAAGTAAAAGACGACCATGTTACGAAATAAGGTTAAGAGCTAAGTACAGTTAGCTGGTTAAGTGGTATTGAGAATCCAAATGAAGCTACAAAAGAAATGCTGAGAAAAATGCTAGTCATGAGTTTGACAGTGATAAGTTACTAATGCCATGTTAATAGTACAGTAAAGGCTACTAAAAAGTTTACGATAGCATCTCAAATCGGTGCTTTGATGTGAGATCTGTTACTCCAG
>NW_013669284.1:68841-74606 GCF_000517525.1 Limulus polyphemus
GTAAAAAGGCAACTGGAGTACTCACGATCACAGTAACCAATTACTTGAGAGTTTTGGTTCTTGTTTTGGAATAGCCTGGGGAGTTGCACAGATTGACCAATAAAGTGTTAGAACTACTTGCGGGTAGTTAGGAATACTATTTGAAAAGTCGAAAGAATACAAAAAAATATGGTTAAAAAAAACTCGTGTCTGGAGCTAAAAATCAGTTCTCTCCAGGAAGAATGGAGGTTCTCCCCAGAGTTGCTGATAATCCAGAAAACATGAACATGAAAATGTCCAATCTTCAACATTTTACCAGATCAACTGTGTTGTAAGTAATGAAACTACTTCTCTCTTAGTCAATTAATGTGAATTTGGATAGATTCTAAAGAATCATATGAAAGTTAAGAAAGTATACTATGTTATGTGTGAGTTATAAGTATCAGTATTGTTAACCTAAAAGTATTCTTTTATGAAGAGTTAGCAAATGATTAAAGCTTTACTAAAGTGTATTTTATGATTAAGAAGCTTGAATAAACTTGGTGTATTGTGTTGAATATCAGTCTCAGGGTCAGTTTCTTTCGTCTAACTGTAAATCTCCTTGAGTTAGTGACTTGTGAGTTCCACTCGCCACTGCAACCCTCAATTAAATAAGTTTGGTGTAATCAGCAGTACAGTCAAAACTCCAAAGCTAGCCCTAAGGGCGCTGTCCATTACAAAAAGATTTCTTAAGAAAAATCATCAAAAGAATAAAAACTTGAAAATACTGTAACTCCAATAGTTTGATTATGATTTCAAGATTATATAATTCTAGAATTGTCATTCATCTATAATTCCTGTACTTTAATGTTAGAAAAATTAAACAAATGGGCTGTTAAGTTCAATTTAGATAATACAAACACAAGTAAAGCAGATCAAAATGTCTGAATAACAAAAACTGAGTTAGCACTATTTATCTGGAAATTCTGAGAGTAAGAAAGCAATAGATTTCACACAAAATAATCAATGCAAGCCGAGTCCAATCCTTTTATGCCAGTTATTTTAATCACCTCATAATGTTTTATTAAATAAAGTTTGGAATTGACTTAAATGAGTAGTGCATAAAACTTCATTATAAATGTACAATGTTCCAACATGATTATGTCATCATCAGGTAAAAATAGTTTACATAGATATCTTGGTGCTCCAGGGTGTTGGTTTAGAGTAAGGCTGTTTTGTTCAATTAAGATAGCTTCTTTTATTCTGTGTTTGGCTCTTTGTTTAATATTCACTCAAAAACCTGGCCCTAGCCTGAAGTCATTACAAAGTAAAATTACACAATACCAGCATTGTTTATAAAAATAATATACAATAAATGTCCAGAATTCTACATCGGAGAAACCAGAAGAAAACTGAGAACCAGATTTACCAAATATAATACAAACCCTCTTATATTTACCACTATTACAACTCAAAACATCACAGTATATCTATACAAAACACTGTAAATTTAAACTACTTGTATCTGAGGTTGACACAAGTTTGTCGAAATACTGCAAATTTACGGTAGTTTCTTTCATTACCCATTCAAGCTGTTTCCAAACTTTACTTTCTAAAAAGTGAATTCCTTGTTATCAAAAATGTCTCCTTAAGTTTTATACTGTATGTGCACATAATGTATACTTTTACTGTAACCTATAAGCAACTATCTTACCCAAGTTACACACAATATGAAAGAACAAATAGTGAACACAAAATGCACTTTCATAATTAACTTATAAATGATCAATTCTACAATTGAGTCAATACTGATCATAAAAAATACAAGATTAATAAGCCTGTTAATTTGATTAAATATAACATAATGAAAATTACCTGGCAGCCTTCTCATCCAGACTGTTAAGATAGAATTGAATGTCTCCAAGCAACTCAACTGTTTCTAAAACTAATGCTTTTAGTGTTGGAGCTTGTACTTCAATTTCCACAGTGCATCTCAAAGGTTTCAGATTTTCTTGTACAACATTTAAGGCTCTGACTACTGCTAGAAACTGTGAAGGGTTGCACTGAAACGAAATAATATAATTTAAACTCAAATTTTCTTTACTAGATGGTTTAGGTAGAGTATTTATATTGAATTGACTGTGAATGGGCAGCAACTGCCTATTAAAGGAACACCCATAGAAATATAATTGTGATAATACAACCCACTTATGCAGCTCAAGTTTCACACACATACATATTTAAAAGACACTGGCTGTGAACAGTATACAAGTTTCACACATGCATGGATAAAAGATACTGGCTGTAAACAGTATACAAGTTTCACACATGTATGAATAAAATATATTGGCTGTGAACAGTATATAAGTTTGACACATGTATGGATAAAATATATTGGCTGTGATATACCAAGACAAATGTAATTTTCAGTTTATGCTCAGTAAATTTCTACATGTGAAAATAATGATGAAATCAGAATTAAATTAGATGTTGCATGCAAAATTATGTCAAATGGATATTAAATGCCTCAAATAATGAAAACTATAGTTTAAGGGTGGAAAGTGTAAATGTACTCAATCAAATTATACGCTCTTAGGTGTATGGAATATGACTGAAAAGCCATAATATTAGTTGTTGTTTCTTCCATTACACAGAAAATGAAAATTCAATTATGGACTATAAAATTCTATGTTAAAAACTATATTAATTTGTCAACAAAAGCTTTCCTGTTTTAAACACTGACCAGATATACTATTTCTGTTTTCATCACAATGAATCAACCTGATGTGAAAACTGAACTCATGTGCAACTATGCTACTGAATTAAGTTACTGAACTCCATTTCAGATGCAGTTAATTTTGTGGAATCATTTTCAAAAACTGAAGGAATTATCTTTTTAGTTACCTTTACTGATTTTCTGCTTGATTTATTTTTTTATAATAGAAATAAAACAAATAAAATACCTGTTGAAATAAAAAATTCTTCCTTAATGTAAAAGTCGTAACGTGTAAAACTAAAGTACATGTTATGTAGCCACTTAATCTATCAATACCATTGGGAAATAGTATTCCATAATTCACAGCTCGTTTGCAAATGATATTTCACACATTACAAGCCTCATCAAGTGCATGTATAAAATGATTAATCTGTTGTGAGCTATAATGCACATATAACTCCTCAAAACTTGAATATATTCCTTAACACACTAAAAGAAAACAGACTTCCAGCACACTTGCTCTTTAGACTTTCCAAGTTATAAAACCTCCCCTCTGCCTTATTGCTGTAAAAAAGAACAGGTTTCTTTTATAGCAAGAAATTCCAGGTTATAAACCTCCCCATCAGCCTTACTGCTAAAAAAAAACAGGTTTATTTTGTAGCAAGAGATTCCAGGTTATAAACCTTCGCTTCAACCTTACTGTTGTAAAAAAAGATCAGGTTTATTTCGTAGCAAGAGATAACAGGTTATAAACCTCCATTTCAGATATATTATTGTAAAAAGAACAGGTTTGTGTTGTAGCAAGAGATTACAGGTTATAAGCCTTCCCATCAGCCTTATTGCTGTAAAAAGAACAGGTTTCTTTTGTAGCAAGATATTCCAGGTTATAAACCTCCCCATCGGGCTTATTGCTAAAAAAGAACAGGTTTATTTGGTAGCAAGAGATTCCAGGTTATAAACCTACACTTCAGATATATATTATTGTAAAAAAGAATAGGTTTCTTTTGTAGCAAGAGATTACAGGTTATAAACCTCCCCCTCAGCCTTTATACAGTATAAGTGCAGACCAAGGTCAGAAGATAAGATCGGGGTAGAGAGAACATCTAAATTTATATGGTATAAGTGCAAACCAAAGTTAGAAGATCAGATAGGGGTAGAGAGAACATCTAAATTTATATGGTATAATTGCAGACCAAAGTTAGAAGATCAAGTAGGGGTAGAGAGAACATCTAAATTTATATAGTATAAGTGAAGACCAAAGTTAGAAGATCAGATTGGAGTAGAGAGAACATCTAAATTTATATAGTATAAGTGCAGACTAAGGTCAGAAGATAAGATCGTGGTAGAAAGAACATATAAATTTATATGGCATAATTGCAGACCAAAGTCAGAAGATCAAGTAGAGGTAGAGAGAGAACATCTAAATTTGGAGGAATGAAGTGACACCACACAGTTAAGTGAAAACTGAAAAATATTCAAACATTTCATTTTGAACTTAAGAAATTAAAACTATTTTGATGTTAAGTGTATTGATACATGGATAATAAAGTGTTTAATTAAATTTTGAACGTAATTCTGTAAAAAAAAAGTTCATGACATGCAGACGTTGACTAACTTGGGTGTGTACAGTTAAGCATAATACCACAGTGTTCACACATACATCACCATATGTCATCCAAGCTAATGTAGTTGTTAAACACAAGATATGTAGATGTGTACATCCACATACCTGTGTTCACTCTTACATCACCATATGTCATTCAAGCTAATGTAGCTATTAAACACATGACATGTAGATGTGTACATCCACATACCTGTGTTCACTCTTACATCACCATATGTCAGTCAAGCTAATGTAGTTATTAAACACATGACATGTAGATGTGTACATCCACATACCTGTGTTCCCTCTTACATCACCATATGTCAGTCAAGTTAATGTAGCTGTTAAACACGACATGTAGATGTGTACATCCACATACCTGTGTTAACTCTTACATCACCATATGTCAGCCAAGCTAATGTAGCTGTTAAATACATGACATGCAGATGTGTACATCCACATACTTCTGTTCACTCCCATAAGGAACAGTTTAACAATAAATTGTACAGAAAATAGTAAAAGGTCAAAGCTATCAATATTTTTTGTTTACTTAGTTAAAAGAATATGTGATTCTTAGCACAATAAAGCAATGCTGGTAGGATTGTTCAGTAAGAAAAATATTGTGTGTGAGAAAGCACCACTTCTTAATGTAAATGAATTACGTTTTCTGGCTTTTTCACCAACTGAGTATTGTAACACCATCAATTTATAACATTTCTGAAAATGACAAGTAATTGTGCCACAAATAAAAACCACAATATTTATTGATCATTTCTTGCAACATTAACTAGTTCTCATGTTATTATTATTGTGTATTATACACTGCATACACTTATATCTCCCTAATTGTTTCAAATATAACGTAGCTGGAAAATATCTAACTTAATCAATGATTAATGACAGGAGTGCATATATTTCATCCCTGCGTTTTCTGGTTTGTTAAATTGTGCAGATGTGTAAACCATGGTTACACGCCAGCCTATGTCGAATGTGATACTATTTGTTATCTATAAGTACACACATGTTGATTATAAGATGATTTTAGCAAGGAATGGTATATAAATAGGGCTTCTGATTTTCAGTTTTAACCGATAAAACACCCCCAATACAAAAATTCAATTAAAATGCCGTTTTTCTAATAAACCCCTGAAATGGTTATTCAGTTACTGTTATGACTACATTGTCTTGGAATATTACTCTGAAGAAAGAGGAACAAATTTTGTCCATTAGTGGCAAGTTTGTTTCTATAGTTTCATATAAAATAGTAGCTGTCCTTACGAAGCTTTAACATAAATAGAACTATATTTTAAACCTTTTATTACTCCCATAACATAAATTACAGTTTATTACAGTATATAGTTTGTCAGTTAGATATGTTAAAATGTTCATTCCTGTTCAGTTGTAATAATTTGTTTGTTTGTTTTAAATTTCGCGCAAAGCTACATGAGAGCTATCTGCACTAGCCGTCCCTAATTTAACAGTGTAAGA
>NW_013669284.1:75578-93403 GCF_000517525.1 Limulus polyphemus
TTTTACCAACGAATAGTGGGATTGACCATTACATTATAATGCCCCACAGCTGAAAGGGCAAGCATATTTGGTGGGACGGGGATTCGAACCCACAACCCTCAGACTGCGAGTCAAATGCCCTAACCACCTGGCCATGCCAGGCCGAGTGTAATAGTTTGTCAGTTAGATATGTTAAAATGTTCATTCCTGCTCAGTTGTAATAATTTGTTAAAATGTTCATTCCTGTTCAGTTGTAATACTTTGTCAATTATATATATGTTAAAATGTTCATTCCTGCTCAGGTGTAATAGTTTGTCAATTATATATGTTAAAATGTTCATTCCTGCTCAGTTCTAATAGTTTGTCAGTTATATATGTTCAAATGTTCATTCCTGCTCAGTTGTAATAGTTTATCAGTTATATATATGTTAAAAATGACAATTTTTGCCTATTCAAGATCAAGGCCTACATAAACTTTACCTATTATGTTTCTATTTTATGTATTAAACATCTACCATAAAACTGTGTGCAAACCAAAACAAGCGACTCATAGGTTTTCACTTTTACACTTTTGCTGCTACCTTTTCTTGCATTAGCATTGTTACATGAAATGATAAGAGTGAAGAATAAAAGAATAATTTATAAATAACTAAGAATAAAAAATGTTAAATCCAGAATAATTTAGTGACAAGTGATGAAATGAATGAAACTTATTTTTAGTATCTTGAACAGCTTCATAATTGAAAAACTAAATTAGTAACATATCCAAATCCTATATCAATTTAGGTTCACTGTGGTGCATCTAAGACAACTAGAAACACAAAACATGAAGAATTGAATATATCATGTTAAAACAATTTTGAATAAACAAATCAGCAAGTCACGTGACAAGCACAATCAATAGGGTAGAACTGAATGTATCAGTACTACATTTTGATATTGTTTGGTATTTCTTAGATAACGTGATGCCATCAAAAACTAATCACTTTTGGAAAAGGTATGTAACAGCCGTTTGGACATCTGTCATTTCTAATCCATCAATAAGATAAAACAGCTGTTTGGACATCTGTCATTTCTGATCCATCAATAAGATAAAACGGCTGTTTGGACATGTGTCATTTCTGATCCATCAATAAGATAAAACGGCTGTTTGGACATGTGACATTTCTGATCCATCAATAAGATAAAATGGCTGTTTGGACATCTGTCATTTCTGATCCATCAATATGATAAAATGGCTGTTTGGACATCTGTCATTTCTGATCCATCAATAAGATAAAATGGCTGTTTGGACATCTGTCATTTCTGATCCATCAATAACAAATCAGAAATATAAAAAACAGACAATGATTAAGATTTTACCCACAGTTAACATATTTACTCCTTTCATAACTAATTAGAGACACATATTTTACCTTCTTGTGTAATGCAGCACAGAGTCCTTTTTCAAGATCAGGAAGTTTAGAGAGAAGTTGAGCTAGCTTGCTGAAGAACATACAATCAGAGTGAAGAACTTCTGACACAACCTCTTGTCGCTCCTCTATCTGACTATTAAAAATATCAATAGATTTATACATCATCAAGATAGAATGTTGTTTAACTTCACATCAATAGATTTATACCATTATCAAGATGGAATGTTGACCACCTAACTTCATATCAATAGATTTATACCATTATCAAGATGGAATGTTGAACATCTAACTTCATATAAATAGATTCATACCATCATCAAGATGGAATATTGAACATCTAACTTCATATAAATAGATTCATACCATCATCAAAATGGAATATTGAACATCTAACTTCATATCAATAGATTTACACCATCAAGATTGAATTTTGAACACCTAATTTCATATTAAAATCCAAGACTAAGGTTTTCATCTATAATAAGTATTAATAAAGGCAAAAACATTTTTCTTTAGGTTATTATAACTTTTACTATGTTTTCATATATATATATATATACACACACACATGCATCAGCTGTGAGTGCAGCATATTTATTTGATACATTTATCAACTATTTTAGCAAATACATGTAAAAATAACATTCTCACATAAAACAGTTCAGATAATATGTTCATTAAAACTGGTGAGCAGCAGTAATATATACAAGATTTAACTTCTTTTTAATGTAGTTTTGAATTATTATGTACGAAGTTGGAAGAAACTCAAACAGAAATAACAAAACAGTTTTATAGAAATTGTGCAAAAAATTATAAGATACAATTGAATAGAGTTGTTTAAACAATTGTTTAACAACAAGTAAAAGCTTGGAATGGTCTGTTCTTTAATTGGAGGTGTCCCTCTGAGCCAGACTAGTTTTGGAGAATTCCACTCCTCATTAGTGACCCTGGACACTATCACTGAATGAAACTTTGGACCAAACCAAGCCTTTATAGTAGTGAGGTACTGAAAATCGAAATGGTGTATTTAAGTGTTTTACACTCACAAAAAAGAAACCTATCATTCCATAGGTATTTGAAGAACTTGTAACATTCTGCCACAATTTAGTTCTTCGTATTTTCAGCCGACACTGGGCAGCTGGTACATAATTGAATATAGTTGTTTAAACAATTCTCCGAAACTAGTCTGGCCCACAGACACACCCCCAATGAAAGAATAGACCATTCCAAGCTTTTACTTGTTGTTCAACTCTATTAAATTATGTACCAGCTGCCTAGTGTCAGCTAAAAATACGAAGAACTAAATTATGGTGGAATGCTACAAGTTTTTCAAATACCTAAAGAATGATAGGTTTCTTTTTTATGAGTGTAAAACACTTAAATACACCAGTTCGATATAAGATACAATGTACGAGTTACAATTAACATATTATTTCTTTTAATCTGATAAATAAACTCAATGATTACTTCATAATTCTAGATGAATTATGAATTATTGTGAATACAATACAGAGAACAGAACAAAAGTCTTACCAATTCTTTATCTGCATAGACTCAAGTGAGTTCAAAAAAGAAACCAATTTTTTTAGATATAACAAATTAAAATATTTAATCAGAAAATCAAAAGCAAACTATCTGCATTAGTAGAATAAAACAAAATTAACTTTACCAAAAATCATGAAGAATAAAACACAATTTGTTTAATAACCTTACCGAAAATCACGCAGAGGTTGCCTCAACCAATGTTTAAGCATTCGACTTCCAAATTTTGTTCTTGTGTGATTCAGAACCCAAAAAAGACTCCCATATTCCTTAAAATCACTCTTGTTTTGAAATATTTCTAAGTTTCTTATGGTAGTAGCAGGTAGATTTATATACTGTGAAGTTGTTGACAAGGGAGAGAAATTACTACAGATAAAAAACACAAAAATCAGAATAAGAACTGACAATAATAAAATTATGTATTTACAAGATCTGTAATATGCAAGGTTAAAATAGTCTTCACAGATGTGATACAAAATACACATTCTTTCTAATAAAATACATAGATATCTTCAAACCAAATAATGATAGCAGCTATATGAATTAGAAACAATGTTAATTACTGGATTGTATTTGAAAACACTACAACATATGATGAGTGCACAACTTCAAAACACTCAGACTTACCTCTGAAATATGAAAAGCCTTTCCTCATTGAGTTATTCTGATGTTATTAACAGCCATGTGACTGAAGTTCTAATGTCCTTGACACAATGCAGAGTATCAAGAAGTTTTCCCAAGAGTTCTCCACTCTCCCAACTTCAACGTGACCAGTATCAGGAGGATATATACAAGCTCTACTTTCCCACCATAATCCAGATTTTCTTGTTGATAGTTGTACTGTTATGTTCATTAATTATCAACATTAATTTTGAAGCAAATGTTTCAATTAATAATGGAAATTCCACAAATGTGTTGGAAATCTCAGCTTTTACAGTGTACAGGAAGATCCCATGGCTGTATTGTCAGCCTTTAATGATTAAAGTTAATGCAAGTTTTCTGGTGGTCTCCTTGGTGAGTTTCATAATAATGTGGATGTTCAATTTGTGAAACAAACCATTTTCTCATGATTTTGAACAAGTTACTCAGGTCTATTCATCTTCAATGTATGCCGCCGCTAATCTGATAATGCTTCTGCTGGACTGATTACTCCTTTTTCTCAGGTGTCTTCTCTGTAAAACCTAGAACCAATTTCTATTGCACTTCAGGGTTTTAGTGAAATTACATTATTTTCTTTTATATCTTCTAGCTTCTCCTGATATATGAGCCCTCACTGATGCTTTAAGAAATTAGTGAAATACTAATAGTCCTGAAGTTCCCCAAGTTTATCATGTGGGTGGCCTTTTAGTGGTGTCACCCACCTTTCTCATAGCCTTCAAGTTTATCCTGTGAGTGGCCTTTTAGTGGTGTCATCCATCTTTCTAATAGCCTTCACGTTTATCCTGTGGGTGGCATTTTAGTGGTGTCATCCACCTTTCTAATAGCCTTCACGTTCCCAAAGTTTATCATGTGGGTGGCCTTTTAGTGGTGTCATCCATCTTTCTAATAGCCTTCACGTTCTTCAAGTTTATCATGTGAATGGCCTTTTAGTGGTATCATCATCTTTCTAATGGCCTTCACGTTCCAAGTTTATCATGTGGGTGGCCTTTTAGTGGTGTCATCCATCTTTCTAATAGCCTTCAAGTTTATCCTGTGGGTGGCATTTTAGTGGTGTCATTCATCTTTCTAATAGCCTTCATGTTCCTCAAGTTTATCATGTGGGTGGCCTTTTAGTATTGTCATCCATCTTTCTAATAGCCTTCACGTTCCCCAAGTTTATCATGTGGGTAGCCTTTTAGTAGTGTCATCCATCTTTCTAATAGCCTTCATGTTTCCCAAGTTTATCATTTGGGTGGCTTTTTAATGGTGTCATCCATCTTTCTAATAGCCTTCACATTCCCCAACTTTATCATGTGGACGGCCTTTTAGTGGTGTCATCCATCTTTCACTAATAATCTAACCTCTAAAGTTCTTGTCTCGCCATCCAAACAGTCATCTATTTTGACCCATTATCAATTTTTTGCCCTGAACTCTATATTTTTGTCGTTACCAGTCTTTCTTCTTCTGCACAATTAATTGATTATTATTCTCATGTTTCATGTAGTCAGAAACTAGTTTCTATTCCTTGCTGTCTTTCTTAACTGCAGGTCTCTCTGATCTAATCTCTATTACTATGTGGCTGATTTTTATATTTCTATGACAACTTAGTTCCTTGTCTTGTGTGACAAGGTACTTGTATACCCCCCCCCCCCCCCCAACATTTCACCCTTACCTTAAAACATATTCTTTCCTCCATCATTTTGCATGAATTTCACCGAAATTAGTTTCCTGTAGGAAAATGCGTGTCAAAAGAAGCTGATAAGAGTTTTAGTTTCTTGATTTACTTCTGGTCATTGTTTCTCTTAGAGACAACCACCAAGTAATGTTCATTCTGTCTCCACTCAAATCTTTATCTGGAGACAACTCATTTCAAAATGGAAAAACATGAGTTCCCAGTTCCTTCTGACACAACATTTGGTGGATTTGGAGTTTTGGATAAATATAGTTCAAGGAACTCTTCAATTATCTCCTATGGCATTGCAAGTATTGGAGTCTCATGTACCTACACTTATGTGTTCCACAACTATAGTCAAAGACATCCTTTTTGCTTTGGGGACAATGGCTTAACTTCATGAAGTCATTCCTTTGGAGTGTGCTCCCACATGACACCTCCAATGGTGCCTTACTTCTCAGTGGCATATGACTTCAGATGAGTTGTCATGCAGCATAAATATTTTTCCCATGACTCTTGAGTTTCTCCAATTTTGGTTGAATCATGAGTTTATGACAGTAGGATCTCCATTTCTTCTTCATCCTCCAGACCTTCATCTTTTCACAGCTGCCTCTCTCACAAGTTGACGCACTATGTTGGGGAATCAGCGTATGTTAGAACTTTGAGCTGTTCAGCATGCTTACCTCAACTTTTTGCTCATTCTACACCACCATTCTGTGTTAGTTCTTACAATAAACTCTATGGTGGTGACTTGTGTCAAAAATTAGGGCGGAAATCACTTGTGCAACCTTTCCTTTGCTGCAGTTTCTCTACTTCATTAGCTTTATTCTTAATATGTTCACTTTTGAGTCTATCATGCTCCAATGGAATAAACCCATATTTTGCAGTGGCTATGTGAATAGCTGGGTTGTCAAATAATCAATAACCTCAGACAACCATCTTCTCCTACTTTACTGCTCTTCAGTTCTACATCCACATTCTCTAGCACTGGGCATCCTGAGTCAATCTCAGGAAAACCTCTTTTTTATATCCATATCCTTCTTTCAGCATTCTTCCTGTGGTATTTTCCAAGATCAGTTCCATGAAGTGCCATGTTCTCCTTATCACTCAACTTTCACCAGCTCAACCATGAGAAACCAGTCCCATTACAACCATGAAATAATCTTCTGACAAACCTTGAATGTCAAATGTTTTACACTGATGTTCAATGTCATAGCTGACTTTGTTTGCTCCTTTGTCAAAAAAATTGAATTTTCTTTCCAGATAGCCTGAATTTTAGTCAATTCTCACAGACACTCTTCTCCAGCTGTATATAAATCTCATTGCACTTTCTTCCAGAGTTGATGCATTAGACATATCTGCAATTCCTCAACAGATTGCTATTTTCTATGTATTTATTTCATAATCATGGCTTATCAACTTCTTCCACTGCTGGTTACAGAGCTGTCTTACTTGACACTTTCAGATGCCAAGAAAGGCAGCAATGTCTTCAGTCACCAAGAATACAAATCTGCTGGACTCAGAAAAGGAGATCCAGCATTCGAAAGTAAAGCAAACGGGATCAGGTGTCCCCTTGACAATTGATGTAACCGACAAACAGCTATCTCCTAAGAATCCAAGTTCATTCCTATCTCATAAGAGAAGAATCTGTAAAGAGATGCAAGTTAAAATGGGGAGGAAGTAGAGGAATACCCGTCAAGGTGTTGTCTCTGTTGAGCCACCAGGCAAATTCAACTTGTAGGGAAGAAGAAAGGAGGATGGCAGAGTCCATGGGATCCTAAATGAGATTCCACTGATTGAAGGCAATACATGTGTGCACAACCCCAAGGGAAAAAGGATTCTAGGTAAGCCCAGGTCCCCAAAAGAGAGGAAAAGAAGGAGAAGACTTGACTTTGGAAATCAAGAACTCCATTGCCTTCAAGCAAAGAGGAGAAGGCTGGGCCCTGCCAGGGTAGATGTTGAAAAACACATCCAGATGAATAACATACTATGTGTGGGTGAGATGAGAGGAGGTAATAGTTGTAAAAGTCTTGTTGGAAAGGAGCTAAAAGGAGACAATCATCCATATGATGGTGAAACCATAAACCTTGGTTGTGAACACAGCAGGCAATGGCTATGACCACAAGACAGAAGACACATGTCACCAATACCAGACCAAATGTTAGAGAGTAGAAATGAAATACCAAACCCCCATGAACAAACTGAAGGTAAAGTTCGAATGCTAGAGAAATTGGGATATGAATGTAAGCATCCAAGAGGAGTGAATGACCATTGGAGGGTGAGAAAAGACTCCACAGTGAATCATGGAGAGGTTGATGAAGCAGTTGAGATTGGATAAATCAATAACAGGATGCCAATCATTGGTCTTCTTAGGAACAACAAATAGTCAGGAATAGAGACTCGGAGAAGGATGAAAATGTTTCAATAGCATCCTTGTCCAAGAGATCCAAATCCATCTTTGAAAGACACTGGCAAGAAAATGGATCCCAAGGAGGAGGGAAAGAAACTGGACATGGGGATAATGAGAAGGAGCAGAAAAATGTAGAGAAAGTCCTTCTGTCAGAACCTAAAAAACCTTAGTGTCCATGGTGAAAGGGCATTACAGATGAGCAAACATGGCCAAATGCACTCTCACAGTGCTGGAACCCATGGGATAATCACGAATGAAACTGACACTGGAAAATGTGATGATGGACAATTTGGTGACTTACTGCAGAAACCAGGGAAGGTGGCACCGGTAGAGAGGAGGATGCAGGGGAGTGAGACATGGGAGCAGGAAAGGAGTGGGAAGGATGAAAAATAAAGGAGGAGAAGAAGAATGATGATGCACAGTCTCCACCCAAGGCTCTAAAGTATCAGGGATATACCCAAAAACAGACTGGCACAAGAAAGGAGCCAGACAGCGATCATATAAATAAGAAGCTGGCAAACACCTGTGACAAGAGGGTGGCCCTGCCAAGAAGATCCTAACAACAAAGGAGCTATGTATGAAGGGTCAAGGTTAAGGAAGATAAGCATTCCAATATAGAAATAAGAAGGATAATGCATTCACCAAAAACCCCCTCAGGGGAACAGTGGATAGCCTTGGAAAGGAGGAGAATGGATGAGAGATAATGGAAGACAGTAGTGAGGGTGAGATGAAGATGAGAGAATTGGGCCGTGGAAAATTGTAATGTAGTAGTAGGATCGGAGCCCCATGCCTGAATCAGAGACTCTGAGGCTTGAGTATCCAAAAAAAAAGAAATTCTGACTTATGATATACCAAAGCATGCGAGTCAGCCAAATTCAGGGGTAAAGGAATGCTGTCATCCAAATATCAGGTGGGGGGGAACCAAATAATCCAATGTCAGGGCAGAATAGAAAATGGAAGGAGATCATAAGACACAAGGGAAAGAGACAAGAGGTAACATACCTGAGAAATCATCTCTAAAAGTGCAGACAAAGGACAAGGTAGATTGAGAGGGATAGAATGAAAAGGCACAGCAAATACAGGAGGTGGAGAAAGGCTGTCTAAATCTTATTCTTCAGGAACAAATTCACCAGGAAAAAGAGGTCTGACTGGGGTTCCAGAGACATAGGTAACTGCATGATGGACTCTAACTTGTGATGCACCAAGGACAAGACCTCCTCCACTGAGTGTGTAACCTGAAGTCATAAAAGTAGTAAGGGTTGTTGGATCTGTTTTGGCAAGATACCAGAAGCTGTTGTTGTAATACTAAATTGAAAGTTCATTATGTGAAAAAGAAAAGAAATGAAACTTTCCACAAAAAAATGTTTAGCAACAAAAGAAATTAGAACAAGGTTGTTAATATAGTAGTATTAAGTGAAATTGCACATGATAATATGAAACTTGGAGCACAAATCAAGCATGACTACACATTGGAATGCCAAATTGAGAAGTGATGATAGTGCTCCAGAGTATTCAGGGAGTAAGCTGCACTTGGAAGGTGTTTTGCATGCTCATTTAAGTGCTACATTGCAGGTATACCAGATGAAATCATGTGAGTGTAGGTGGGAGCATCAAAGATAGTAGCAAGCAAAAATTGCCCAAATAGAGGGCACCACAAGTTGAGAAACACTATTATGTGAGCGATTGTACGTTATCATATCAGAATTACACTTAGGCTTATTTTTACATTTCTTGGCTTCTCCTTCATACTAACATTTAGCAACTTGATAGTTCTATCCTCTTTCCCTTAAACCATATTTTATTTTATTGGGTGCATCAGGCAGAAGATGCTCTAATATCTCTGTCCTTAATGCTTCAAATACCTTATTTTCTCAGAAGGCTTTATATGTATACCAAGATTGAGCCTTCATACCTAAAAGTTGGGCTGCAAAATAAGATAATCTCCGTTTCTCACCTGCTGTGTTACATACCCTTACTGATTCTTCATGGGTGCCTGCTGGCTACAATGGTTTCACAACTGGGATGGCCTTTTCAGATGTGGATATAGGCACCCTTTGTCCCAGGAACATGCTCAATCATTAGTTATTATTAGTGGTCTTCACCTCCAAGAATCTAAAAGTAGAGGTGCAAGTCAGTGCCTTGCCCCTAATTATATATTATCTCACTATCTGTGACACATCTGTGCCTTGCTCTTGATTATATATTATCTCACTATCTGTGACACACCTGTGCCTTCGTCTTGATTATACATTATCTCACTATCTGTGACACACCTGTGCCTTGCCCCTGATTATATATTATTTCACTATCTGTGACAACACCTGAGAACTGGAATTTTCTAACGGTATATACATATTGCGTGACCCTCCTTTTATATACTACTTAAAAGTTTCTTAGGGCTATGACATAACCTACCAAGAAGATTATTTTTTTCTGAGTGCCTCATTTGGTCACTTATGAGGTTAGTCAACTACACTCAGTTCTCCCATTAATCCAGTCTATTGACTTTTACTCTGGTTCTGGATTCTATTAAAACTCTACTTGATTACATCTTTTTAAGTTTTGTGGTTGAAGTTGATGTTGTTACTTTCCAGCCTGAGATGTCCAAATTTTGGTGATCCAATGGTCTTTATGCCTTTCTCCAGTTCTCTCCTTTAGCTCAGTGTGGGTATTCTGGCTTTTTGTATTCCAGAGTAAGTGTGTCTCTTCTGAATTTATATTTTCAGAATTAAGATGAATTCCAAACAGGTACTTACCTCTGAAAAAATATTCTCACCCACCTTTACAGAACTGGGATAATTTGATTTCCATCACAGCTTGAACTAAAAACTATGGAGTATGCAGGAAAGCAGAGCTTATATACATCATCTTGGCAGTGATGCAATAAGTAATGTGGAAGGTAAGGGATTGGAGAGCTCTGGGTAAGCAGATGCATGCTCTGCAGTGTGCCAAGGACATTCATAACGTTAGTTGCATGGTCATTAACAGCAAGAAAGAACCTCATAAGGAAAGGTTTTCTACATTTGGGAGATAAATACTTGTTTGAAATTCATTTGAATTGTGAAAATGTAAATATGTAACAAATATTGTAGTTTTTATAAAACTGTTCAAACGTCCAACTACACTACAGATATATTACAATTCAAAAGTAGACTTCTGAAAATGATAGATAATAAAAAAAAAATTAAAATGATAACTACGACCTACCTGGGATTGTATAGAACAGACTCCAAATGGAACATTTCCAAGTACTTAATTAATGAACTCAAACAGCATATAATAACAGGTGGGAAATCCATCACTTTCTGTAAGTTTTGACTTCTTTCAATTTCAGAGCTAGCATGACTGTCATCAGAGCTACACTTTTGATAAAATGTTGATACAATACTAAGTGCAGTAGTAAAATCAAACGTGTTGTCAGAAACCCATTCAATGCGACTTCGATCATCAGCAGTAGGACTAATAAAAAAATCATGATAACACTATCATTCAGTTAAAAACTGTTTTATCTGACTCTGATATAAAACGACTTTTTTGCTTACTTAGGAAAATTCTAATTTCATCTCAATTATTTTCTTTCTACTAAAATAGCTACCTGATTTTCATAACTGTATGAAATTCATTTAAGTGACTATTGTCTTATGAATATATATAATTTAATATAATCATGCTTCACAACTGTGTTTTAGTTTCAAGTGCAGGGTTAGTTTAAACTTTGTTTTCATAATTGCAGTACTACCATTTGTTCATTTACAAGATTAGAACAATGTCACTGTGTGTTGGTTATTGCCCTAGTGTTTAGTTTTAATGACAATTAATTAACTGTGAATTGATTGTAAATATAAAGATCAAATTGTCACTGATGTTACAGTTAAGTGTTACTACATGTTTGGACATAAGTCTAAGAAAAAGACTAATCAACTGGCAATATCAGTCCCAGTGTTAACCTGGAACCAAATTGTGTGCAACATTTTGGTACATGAATCTCTGGAAATAGGATAAATTTTCAACACAAATTAGATTTACAAACTGTACCAGATAGTGACACACACATGTTATGGAGTTTGACAGATCATCAAACTAAGAAAACACTTCACCACATTTGTTACTAAAGAGTGGAAATAACATTCAGATACTTTGTTATCAGTTATAAGCAGTGCTGATCATCATAAGGCACCAGGGATGCTTCTTGATCATGGTCAGTGTATAATCATCTTAAGAATGGCATCTACATTCTAATAGGCTACTGGTCCAGCATCACTCGCCTTACTTGTTAGAGTTACAAACAGGGATTATGAACAGTGAATGTGTAATGTATTGCCTACAAGCAAAGATATATTAAAAAATAGTATTCAAACAGATATTGTTCAATTTGCTGGGGACCTTGACTATCCAGCAAGAGATGAAGAGGAACAGGGCAACCAAGTCATAAAAAATGAGCTCATGCATAAAAAGTGCATCACACACCACCAATCTCACATTATGATACATTACTGAAATGTCAGGGGGGACTAGGGGAAGCTAATTCTGCATTGTGTTTTCAAGAAATTAAGCTTCCAGACCCTGAGTAATTAGCTCTCACTGACCCAGAAGCTGGGGGAAAAAACTGCAGTTAGACATGGCAGTAGCATCTGCTATGAACATTATGACAGCTCACCACTGCAAGTTACAGACAGCTCCCCCTAAGTTATCTACACACATACAAATACTAATGTGTATATGAGAGGAAACACAGCACATGCTGAAGATTGAAGGTTCCTGTTGTAGAAGATTTTAATGACAGACACCTCATCTGGGATGCAGGTGAAAATACCAATGGCAAAAGTTTACATTCTTCTCTCCATAGGCATAGCCATCAATCATATACTGCTAAACTCAGGCAAATCAACAAGAATTGCTAAGTGCCAAGGAAAGAGTGATTCCTTTTGCTAAACTTACCTTGAGTGTCATCTGTACTCAGTATAGTGGACATAATGTCTTCAGTGGTCACCTCATGTGTGACATACATGTGAAGACTGGAAGACAAAGTGGTATAAAATAATCCAGAAACCCATACAAGGATATCAAGCTTTCTAGCAGTGCTTGTGCCTTCAAGCATCTCTCAACCATTGAGCAAAGTCAAAGAAACAATTCCTATTAAAAGAACATTCCATGTTGGTGGAATAGTGATACTCATAAAGCATGAAAAGTTTGCAATCAAGCTCAGGCTGAGTTCATGTGGATAAAGCAGTCTAGGAATGGAATAAACTATCCAGCAACGCCACTCTCACGAGTACATAGTTCTGGTGCTTCCACGAGCTTAGGACTGACACAGGAACTAAAAGCATGTCTAAGTCAGTATCAAAATAGCTTGGAAACAGGTAGAATGTCTGAAATATGGACTGATGCCTTTATCAAATCCTTACCCAAATGTTTGAAGGATCACTCTTGTCTTAAAGGCTATTGAATCATCATCATCCTAAAAAACATAATTGACAAGATTCCTGAGAAAGATATAGCTTAAGGCTTGCCTATTACATTTAGCCACTACTACCATCATCATCATCATCATTAGGTGGTTAACACAGTGGACAAGAAACCTGGATCAATGCTTATGACTTTGTAATTGAAACAAGGGAAAGCTATGAAGCTGGTCAAACTACTACCATCACAGTGGAAAAGAAACCTGGATCAATGCTTATGATTTCGTAGCTGAAGCAAGGGAAAACTATGAAGCTGGTCAAACTACTACCATCATCATTAGGTGGTTAACACAGTGGAAAAGAAACCTGGATCAATGCTCATGACTTCGTAGTTGAAACAAGGAAAAGCTATGAAACTTGTCAAACTACTACCATCATCATTAGGTGGTTAACACAGTAGAAAATAAACCTGGATCCATGCTTATGACTTCGTAGCTGAAACAAGGGAAAGCTATGAAGCTGGTCAAAACACCTTAGCAGTAGCTTTAAACCTAGAATATGACAGAGTTCACCTATCCATTCTTGTTGACAAAATGCTAAGGATAGGCATCAATGTTACATGTGTAAAA
This sequence comes from Limulus polyphemus, assembly GCF_000517525.1. Taxonomy (NCBI): domain Eukaryota; kingdom Metazoa; phylum Arthropoda; class Merostomata; order Xiphosura; family Limulidae; genus Limulus; species Limulus polyphemus. Next base: position 89,267 of record NW_013669284.1, read on the forward strand.
GGGGCCCTAGCTGCATAACTACCAGAAGATGGACTGGCAATCAGACTAGTACATCACTGGTCTGCCACTCTTGAACAATGGATCTAGCCCACCTTAACAGTCCAACAAGATGCTGTGTGCTAACCTTTGCTTTTTACATTCTATTGTATTATACCACAAAGGCCCTAGCAAAACTGAAATCAAAAGTAAGACATAAACATCCCTAAACAGCATGAAGAAATAGTGCAAAGACACAGCAATGGTCATCAATTCTTCCAAATAAGTCATGTTCTGCACATTTAATAACAGAAATTTATAAATAACAAACTACCACCACCCTTTGTGAGCACTGCTACCCTTCTGGAAGAAACAATGAAGTACCTGGGAGTGATCTTTAATAGACAATTGAACTTCACCAACTACATTAACACCATGATGATAACAGCTACCAAAGGCATCAATGTGCTGAAAGTTGCAGCTGGAAATAGAACTAAAGAGCATTACCTGCTTATGTTTTACCAAAGTCTTATCTGTTCCTCCCTGGATTATGTACTACTGATGATCATTATGAGTGCTACATAGCTAGATAAGGTTAATCCTATGAGGACACCACCATTTTTAAACCTGACTTTGTGCATGTTACTGAGTTACATTCAAAATTTAATTAACTCTCTGAACATGGGCATGGCCAATTTGACCGACCATATGATCTCTTTGTACTCGTTTAAAGCCTTTATAAATTTAATACTTCTAATTTTCAATGTAATGAGTATATCTTCACAAAATTTGGTAGTCTTTCAGTTAACATTATAAGTCTTACACATACAAAAATTTATATGTTTTAGTAAAGTATTTTTAATAAACTAAAATAAAGATTTGTTCATAAATATATTGAATATTTGTGTGCAAAGTAATTTTCATGTTAACATTAAAAATACTTTTCTTCATCTCAAAAATCTCAAATTTCCTTTGTGTGATCTCTAAAACCTCTTAAACACATTTCAAACGGTTTTTTTCAGTAAAACATAATAGTTTATCTGGTATTTTCTCAACCCTATCTCTATATGGGATTGGTCAATTTAACAGACCTCATAACCACCCAAAAAAAATCTAAATAAATCAAAATTATCCTTTTTTTTTTCTAGAATGACTTCAAATTGTAACATGAATCTACACTTGTTTATCCCAAGTAGCTTTAAGCTCATAACAATATACATCTATTTATAATTAAATTTTATTGTCTTATTGCCTTTTGAACCCTATGTAACTACTATCTGTGCCATTATAAGTTGTAAATCACTCAGAAAACGTACAGCTCACATTACGCTATTGAATCACATTGCCCATGAGATAATACGAGATGCTCGTGTACATGCCTCGTGAAACATATTTACTATATTAATATTTATTTTACCTAATCTAACCTTAACTAACCTAAAAAGATCCCTATTTTTACATTTTAGTTACTTTTATAATAATAAATAAAGAATAAACATGAAAAACAAGAAATAAAGTACTTACCCAAACTTGTTTTTTCTTGCTCTCTATTGTTGATGACACTTAACCCTACTTTTTTTATACTAATGGTAGTAATGCATTAATAAGTTTTATCTAATTAGATAATGCACCAAAGAACACAGATTAATAACATGCAAAAAGTAGACAATATCCCCTAACTATAAAAAATTTTTTGGCTTTCTAACTATGCGACAAGAGCCGTTACAAATTCATCCAAGCTAATCGTTACTAATCCTGTGTGAATCAAACCTGTACTATTAGTGAAATTGATGCTTATCTGTTCAGAACATGTTATACAATATGTTATTTGATAGATGAAAACCTTGGCTTTCTATTGGTTATAGGTAATATATAATTAAACGTAAGAGAGAACCATTAACAAATCCTGAAAGAGAATATGTGACAAGTGGGTGTGACAGAGGGGTCTGATTTTTTTTTTGATAGCTCTGTAACCAAACAAAATTGAAGGCTATAAAAATTATAGTTTGTCTGAGCAATTACAATTTTATAGTGAGTAATTTATACTTAATTTCGTAGTTATTGTAGGGGTGTTGGATAAAATAGAGAAGATACCTAGAGAAAATGTGTCATGTGTGTCACAATTAGGGAAATTTGGAATTTTTACAAACACTGCCTTATAGAATTAAGAACTTAAAACTTGTATACTATTAAGATGTGAATTATTAGCTAAGATTTTATGCTATTCTATTTGATATAATATAAACAGAAAGTAGTTTAATAAATTTTTGAATGCAAGCCTTGTGTCATGCTCAGTAAAGGATACTCATGACAATAGGGTTAAACCACTTTACTATAAATGTATTTTAATGAAGTTATCATCATCAAGTACTTTAGAATTCAAAGTTTTATATCATATAAGTTTTTATTCCTTTATTTCAAAAGAAACCTCTAAAACAATAATTAAAACTTCAACACATATCATGACCCCAGTTAAAAATCTAAATTTTAGAGCTATATAGGAGAAACAAGTATGAGAATGTATACTTGCCTTGGTTCAAACAGTCAAAGTATAACAATAGAAGTTCTTGTAAATGTAACTGGGGACATTTCAAGAACTAAAGCCACTGAATAATTCCAGAGTAGAAGATAAGTCACACCCACTTTCAAAGTAGAAGCTGAGTTGCTAAGCTACAGTTGTAAGGTGAATGGCATACTTATAACCAACAGAAAGAGCAGATTTCACTCTTGAAGGTCGTTACTGTGATAGGAACATGTCTTTATACATCTGTTTCACACAGGGAGAAATGAGTGCAAGTACATTGTTGAGAGTGGGCATTTGGCAAATACTTTCTCACTTTATACATATTAGATTGATAGACAGTTAAATTGCATTTAGGTTTTACTTTTATATTTTAATTAATTATGTATTATTTGTTTTTTGAAATTCTTATTTGAAAGGTTTAATGATTTTTTATAAGTTTACTTATTTCTCTCCTATCTTGTCATGACTTCTAAACCCAGGACATGTGCAAAAACTTTTGCCTGTTGCTAAGGCGTGTCTTTCTTGAACAGTGGGCACCAGGGGATGTTTCGCGATAAATAATAAAAGTGAAAGTTAAAAATAAACTATAAGTGAAAAGATAAAGACATGAAATTATGCATATTAAAAAAATATCTTTTAAGATATCCTATGTAAAAGTAATTGGTTTGCACATTTTGTCTATTTCTTAATTGTAAACATTTCATTGCACTTTATGTTGATGATAGCTAGATTTAGTGATATAGTAGAGAAAATGGAAAATGATATATAAAACATTTACATTAAACTTTTGATATTCATTTAGGAGGTTCTAGAGATAATTCAAAAGAAATGTGAAAACTGCATGATAATAAATAGTATATTTATACTCAAAATAAAAATCACCTTGCATGTGAACTATTCAGAGTGCAACTGCAGATAACTACATTAAATAAGACTTTTTTAATTAACCCTTACACCCCGGGTACCCTTTACTGTGCATGACACAAGGTTTTAGTGTCTTACATTCAAAATTTTATTAAACTACTTTTTGTTTATGTTATACCAATTAGAATAGCATAAAATCTGAGCTAATAATCCATATTTCAATAGTATACAAGTTTTAAGTTCTTAGTTCTACAAGGAAATACATAAAAAAATCCTCAATTTCCACTTGTGTAACCCACGTGACACATTTTGTCTTAGCATGTCATCATCCCAATTTTATCCATCACCCCTCGAAAATGTACGAAATTAAACATAAAAATATTCTCTATAAAATCTTTATTGCTCAAATAGACCATAATTTTTATAGCCTTCAATTTTGTTTGGTTACAGAGCTATCAAATAGAAAATCAGACCCCTCTTGTCACATCCTCTTTTTCACAATTCCTTGATATTTATCTCTTACATTTCATTATATATCACCTATAACCAATAGAAAATCAAGGTTTTCATCTATCAAATGACATATTGTATAACATTGTGTTTTGAACAGATAATCGTAAATTTTACTCAGAGTAGCAACATTGTTCCCGTGGGAAAGTTATGACTAGCTTGAATGAATTTCTAATGGCTCTTGTTGCATAATTAGAAAGCCAGGAAAATTTTGACAGATAAGTGAATTTGTCTATTTTTTGCCTGTTATTAGTCTATATTCT
>NW_013669284.1:93536-105919 GCF_000517525.1 Limulus polyphemus
CTATAATCACTAAAAAAATCAGGCTTAACTCTCCTCGACAATCGAGGGCAAGAAAAAAGAAGATTGGGCAAGTACTTTATTTCTTGTTTTTCATACTTATTCTTAAATTATTATTATAAAAGTACCTAAAATTAAAAGTACAGATCTTTTTAAGTTATCTAAGACTAGATTAGGTAAAATAAGTAATAATAATAATAATAATAATATAATTAAAATGGTTCACAAGGCACGCATGTGAGCAGCTCGTGAGTAATGTAATTTGTTAGCATAATGTGAGCTGCACATTTTCCGAGTGATTTACAACTTATAATGGCACAGATAGTAGTTAGACACAGTTCCAAGGGCAATAAAACAATAAAATTTAATTGTAAATAGATGTATAATGTTACAAACTTAAAACTACTTAGGATAAACAAATGTAGTTTTATGTTATAGTTTGAAGTCATTCTAGAAAGAAAAAAAAGGTTAATTTAGGTTTATTTCGATTATTTTTTTTTTTATGGCTACGAGGTCGGTTGAATTGACCAATCCAGTTTTCAGATAGGGTAGAGAAACTAACATATAAACTGTAAGAATTTAGTGAAAAAATCGTTTAGTGAAAAAATCATTTAGGAGGTTTTAGGGATTACACAAAGGAAATTTGAGATTTTTGAGATAATAAAAACTATTTTTAATTTTAACATGAAAATTACTTTGTACATGGACTATTCAAAATAAACACTTAATATATTCATGGACAAATCTTTATTTTATTTTATTAAAAATATGACTTTTTGTATGTGAAAGACTTGTAATATTAACTGAAAGACAACCAAATTTTGTGAAGATATACCCAATATATGGAGAGTTATAAGTATTAAATTTATAAAGCATTTAAATTAGAACAAAACGTCACGTGACTCAGTCAAATAGACCGAACCCGTATTGAGAGAGTTAAATAGTGGAAAAAATAAAAATATTTTATTTTTCTGAAACTACATACTTTTAGGAAAGTTCAGGTCAAATTTCAAACAATTTCATCCACTAGTTTCATTTCTGTTAAGAACTTTCATGACAGTTATCTAACCTATTTGCAAAACACGTATGTTGCTATTATAGGGTTAAAAAGATACAAATCATCTGCTTAAGACTAGTCATGATTGTACATCAGCCATCCTCATCAAAGCCATATTACATCTCATAAGCCTTATCATCATTACAGAACACCCATCAGCAGGAGACAATCATGAGTGAACAGGTACTATACAGCCAACACTGTATGTCCTCAAGTAGGGTACAAATCTGGCACCACTGGTATCTGTGTAAATCAGCCTAGATGGTCAAAAAGCATAAAATGGGCAGAAGATAAAAAAGGAAAAACTTTTAACATGTTTTTGTTTTATAAAGCCAATGGTGGACAGTAACCTGTCATCATAGCCACAGATGGTTCCTACACCAATGATAGCAATAGAGGTGGTTGGGCATTCATTATCTCATGGAGCAAGAACATTATTCATAAGGCTGGTGGATAATTCAAGCTTCCCAGAAGCAGCATAAGGATGGAGCTGGAAGCCATAAAACGTTCTCCTCTGGATTTCTAAAAGCATCACATCCCAAACAGACAGCACCACCAACATAATATTTGTAAATGACTCACAGGCAATACTTCATAAAATTCAGAGAGGTTGGTTGCCAGATGGAAGGCAGAAAGAAATGCAACAGCCACCATCACACAGAAAAACATGTTAAGCCATGTTGAGTAAAGGTAAACCAGGATGCTGACAAGACCTTTTATCAAATCCATCACAAACCTATTGGGAGGATATGAACCTGTTATGCAATAGTAAAGGAAAAGCAGCAACCATAGACTTTTTCTTTTTTCAACATTCAGGGGTAATGATACTGCTATAAAACTTTATAGTGTAGCCAGAAAAGGCAAGAAAGATGGGGAATCAATAGGGCAGTATACAGTTAGAAGGCCACTGGTAACATCAGTAAAGAAAGACTATCATACCTCTATGAGGCAGCCAGCTTCTCCCTGAGGGGTCAGCATCTGTTGGTACAACCCCTGGAATTGTCACCTAGTGCTCACCTCAACTAAATTCAACTATGCTGTATTCATATGCCACCTCTATGTCCATAGTAAATTGAAATATTTAATCATAAAGCCAACGATATAATATCCAAGTTATGAATTAATACTTATTAAAAACTTTTAATCATTAAAGTTTTGAATTTCTAATCCATAATTTTAAATTTTCACATCTACAGAGTCATAGTGGGGACTGAAGTATTTTGGACATATTTGCTGCAATTAAAAAATTTAATTCCTGCAAACAGTTCTTTTAATGCGGTTTTATTGACAGATGAAAGAGGGCATTTATATGTTGGTTATAGAACAAATTCACTTATATTCTGCATTTGTGAACAGTGAAAATACAGTGAAGAAATATTTAAAACATTTTCCCTATAATCTACAAAACTTTCAAAGATATGTGCACATGATTCTAACTGAAAGTATACTTTGAAAACCAGCATAAAGTAAACAACTCTGTTTCCAGGATGTACTGTAAAGTAACTCTCATAAGAAGACCTTGGAAAAAGTCTATATGTACAGAAAACTTTCCACAAAGAAGTTTTTGTACCTTATGCTTCTCATCACAAACCTAAGCCAACAGCAATTGCCAGAACATAAATTAAAATTCTATTTGCAGTTTCAAAAAATCCAAATTTAAAGAATGAAAATTTTTACAGCCTAAATTGGAACTCAATAAACACCTCAACAGTTTCATCTCGAAGTTATTTCAAAATACTACAAGAAAACAAAATCAGGTAAAATAATAAACCTTACTAGTACAATGAAACACACAATGCTATGAGTTGGTCAATTCCACAGTTCAATGACTGAACTAAGGTGGACTTAGAAATGTTTCTAAAACAAGCACTTACCAAGAAAAACTGAAAAGCTAAGTAAAATGCTTAAACAGAACTAATTATATCTGCATGCATATATATATACCAATCATCAAATGTAAGAAAAAATGTCTCAAAAAAGAAACTGAGGCATGCAACAAAAGTTTGGAGTGTAATGGCATATACAAAACAGCATGCATTTCTTGAAATGAAGTTTATGCTGAAAAATCATTTCATGTTTTTGTGAGATAGTTGTTAAACTTCTACAATAATGAAGTATAATACTTCATATACAATAAAACTTAGATTTTTAGATCAAAATGTTTTTCATCTGCAAATATTAAAAAAAAAATTCCAAAAAAGTATTCATCTTACCTTAATGTTGTTATTTCCTTTACCAAATTTACAGTTTGTGGAGAGAGCAGTGTTTCAGGTAAAATTACTTCTATAGGATGAATATGAATTAGACAGCTCTCCAGTTCTGACCTTGTTTCAGAATCATGAAAACTGCTGTATAAGACATCTCCTGTAGTTGGCTGAACGGCCTGCAAAAGAAATTCAGTTCTCCTTCATTCTTCAACTACATCTACATTACAATCATTATAAAGATTTCAAGAGAACACCATAACTTAAGAAACATAAGAAATAAAACTATTATAAATAAAAGCAAAAGAAAGTTATGTTATTAAAATATTTATCAACATATGACAAAAAATTCTTAGCTTTCTTGAAGCTTTATGTGTACAAATTTGTTACAGATATTGGAAGATTAATATTACCTAATTTGATCTTACAGTGTCAAGGTCAAAACTGCAAACTTTTGTTATCTTTTATAGTATACAATCATACTTTCCATTTTGGTGGGAAAAAACTGTCATATTAATTACATAATGTTAAAAATTCCTTAAGAATGCATACCTAACAAATGTATTTCCAATAGGTGCTTACCTCCTATCACACAATGCTATCTCGATCTTCTTTCTGCCCTCCAAGCATTACTAAAAACATTTTCATGTTCAGTGCACTAGTCTAGATACTCCACCAATTTTGTACCACTATTGAAGATGTACATATCATGTGACCATTCCCCACCAATAGTATTGCACCACCTATATTGGTGCAGCTAGCTCCCTCTGCTATTCCCACTCAATCCTCACTTGGAATTGGCGGAATCTAAAAGAATAACACTGACAGTGGTGAGGAAAGATGGGAAAAGTGTGAGAGGCAAGTATGTACTGGAAATACATTTTCATTGTAAGAAAATGTTAACTTCCAATATAGTTTTACCTCCTCTCACACAAAACTAGAATCCCACATTGCAACCTATAGTAAAAAACAATCCGACTTAGCTCTGTCCCTATCTACTATCTAGCGAAACAACAGCCAATGGAACTGGCTTGGAGAAATCAGCGTAGAAATTTACTAAGTCTACAAAGTATGTAATAATAACAAATGTGTAAACCAACTAAAATTACCTAGAAAACAAAGTAATAATCAATATCTAACTTACAATAAATCTAATAAGACTTAGACAACCAAGAACACAAAAATGTGAAATACTTAACTATCCTGTGTGTAAAGAAGGACAAAGCCATCTAAATGGCATCTGAGCCATGCCTACTATGGGTATCGCAACCAGGTGTGAAGTGTACAAGTCAAAAATCTTATGATCAATCCATTGGGAGATCTGAAAGCAACAGGAAGAAAATAGGAGAAGAACAAACTTTCACCAAAGTGAACGATGTGGAGGCAGAGCAACAATAGCAGGCAATAGAAAACTATTGAAAAACTGAATATGCATTGACTGTCAATCTGAGCTGTTAGAAATGGTGTTGAAGGTGAAATCTCCTGAAGAGGTGTAGTGTGTGACAGAACAAAATAAGGAGTTGCCAGAAAAAAAAATACAAGAGTCCAAAGTTATAATTTTCCTATACTGAAAATATATTTCTGATAGGTATTTACGTCTGCTCACATAAATAGCTATTTTCGTTCAGTGCTAACTCTTATATATGAAATCATCATGCAACAACCCTTCCCCAATAAGAGTGTCACACACTCTACTGATACATGTAACTCCCTCTATTTGATTCTACCAACTATCACATCAGGTTTTGGCAGAAAAATGGAAGTACTGGATTTCAGTGGGGAGGAAGGGTGGGAAGTGTGAGATAGGAAAGTACCTATCAGAAATATATTTTCCGCATTGGAAAATTCTAACTTCCGATACAGTACATTATCTCTGTTCACATAAACAGCTAGAATCTCACGTTGAATAGGTGGAGGGACCAGTGTTGAGAGAAAGAAAGAAGCATCCTTCAAAAGTGTTTGAAGGGCACCCTAAAAGAGTAAATCCTCACAGTAGAAGATCATACATGGGAGACTGCACCACTCTGTACCAGGTATATTCTTCGCCTTGTGTGGAAAAAAGTGTTGCAGACATGGGTGGAAATTGGAAGGAGCATATCCAAAAGGGAGAGAACAATGGTTGGATAAGGATCCTAACTGCACGATATTGAAATCTCAATCCCTTAGAGTACCTCAGTGTAAGTGAGAGTAAAAAGATGTGCCTCTAGGTGTAAAGTGCCTAGGGCGAGACAGATCATACATGGAAAGTCAACTATATCCTAAATCCAGGCTGCTGTGAATCGACATCCACGCAGGGTTAGGATGAGAATCATACCATCAGTAAGTCAACTACAATCCAAAACCCAGCCATTTGTGGGGGTAGGAAAGAGGATCATACAATCTTCACTTCAAGTTCATCAGACGAGAGGGAATCTCATTCCCCTTAATCTATGAACGGGACACATGATAGCAATGTGAAAAATTGATTGAACAATCTGGGAACCCTACTTCTGGTCTTGTAAAGATGTCTTTGTGGTGTAAACCATTTCAGTATAAAAACTAAATTGACAGGAACTGCCCCTAGCACAATATAATAAAATCATCAAGGGATAGTGTAAGAGGAAGAAGTCCCTCCATCATGACACACAACACGAGTGGAAGGACGAGTATAATTGAGTGAGGAAATAGAGACACCTGTAATACATGTATGAGGACTTATGTTAATTGGTTCAGCTCTAAATCCAAAACTGGAAACCGACATCCACATGGGGGTAGGATGAGGGATCCCAATCGAAGGGGTGAACTCCAATTTTGATGACTCACTCCAGTTATACATAGTGGAGGACATATCATCATCCACACCAGCAGAACACCACCGCCCTACTCTCAACTGAATGGTTTTATCATAATATATATTTTTTATCCTTATCACATTCAGGAAGATGCATTGGTCCACTGCCAAAGAGCTTGGAACTAGAAAGTGGTAAGGACTCCAATACTCCACTGGAAGAAAAATGGGGGAGAAATTGCAGTGGAAAGTCAGGAGGAATGACAACATCTGAGACAACGGGTGACCACGAAAACCCTATTTTGAAAAGCAGACCATACCTGATTTATTCAATCTAAGGCATGGCAGGGATGGGCAGCATATTAATGAAGCAAATATATTGTGAGGACAAACCTACAAGTGATCTTGTGGAACACTCCATCTCAGCAGTGTGCACTTGTTGGCCACGGAAATTATAATTGTCAAATTATCAAGACTTTACAGTTCGGATTTGACTATTTTTAAGTATACCTGGTCAGGCACCATTTTCCACAGAGTGTAATCCAGATACTGCAAAATAAAAATATAAAAGCCACTGAAAAAGAATATAGATATAAAAAATAATTTACACAGTCATAGTCTCACTAAAGTCTGAAGAATGACTACAGGCAGAAAATGATAACCCAAAGGTGAAGATACAGCAATCGATAGTGAGATATGAAAGTATGTGGAGTAATCCAAATGCCTTAATGAAGAATTTCCTACTAGGCATGATGGGGATGAGACACAGGGGAAATGGTAAGGTGCCTGATCTGATGAGAACACACCTGAAACAATGTTCAGGAAGAAAACAATAAGGAAGAATAAGCCAATCAAATCAAAGGCCACACCCAATTGGTAAGGATGGAAGAAGAAAGATCATAAACAGAGGATAGTTGCCAAGGGATGAATAGATGGGAACAGTTATGACACAAGGAAGCCATGCGGCTGATATAACAATGAAGAGCATGAATAGGACAGAGAAATCTATCCGGATCAGACCTGGAATAGAGGTAAAAAATGGAAGGAAAGAAAATCAAGAAGAAGGAGGAATCACCCTCTTGAGATGCTGAAGTCTTGAGAAGGAAAGATCGATCTGGGTAAAGTAGATAAGAGTAATCATACAGAATATGTGAAACGTCAATGGTAAAAAATATGTCTTAAGGGATAAATAAAACATGGAACAAGACAACAAAAGTTCAAACAAAGGTAAAGTAAGGCAGTGAAGCACAAATTTGACACCCCAATCCATAAGGGTTGCATGCTGTGGAGGGCTACTAATCCAGAAGGAATGTAGTAAAAGTGACAAGGTAATGGGAGGCCAAACTTTTATGGTACCGGGAATAACAAAAGTGAGTGATAAAGTCACCCAATAACTTGTGATCAAGGAGTCCAAAGACCCCCGATCAAATAACTAAGTGAGGAAATATGTAATAAGAGGAACAATGCTACGAGCAGAGGAGAACCCATGACCCAAAGACCAATGGTGGAAAAATGTCACACTTATGCCGATAAACCTCCATGGAAGAAGGTTGAACTGAACGTGCAAACAACAAAGCTACACACTGTGATAAGCCAGATTTCCTAGACAAGGACCTGATAAAAACCAGGCATGGAGAAGAAGGGTAGGAATGGTGGGATGAGCTAACTGGGACTGAGGCTACTGTGGAAGGGAAGGAGTGCTGGAAAGAGGCAACAGTGGAACAGATTGGATCTGGAGCAGCCACATAAACTACATCTGGGCCGGCCAGTTGGGGGTAATCAGAAGGACTTGACATGGAGTGGAGTGGATGATATAAATCACTCTAGGAAGGAGTTAGATAGGAGAATACACATAAGGAAACTTGCCTGTTCAATACTGACTGAATGCATCAACAGCCACTGCATATGGATGAGGCACCGAAGGCCAAATCTGAGGTAACTTAGTATCGAGGATAGTGGCAAATGCATCCAGGTGCAGGTTACCCACCCGAGTGCATAACCACTGAAAAAATCTGAGGATTTAGAAACCACTCCATCAGATAAATTTTGTTCGGGTGGGATAGACGATCCATGACAAGGCTGAAAGCATCCAGAACAAGACACACAAATAGACGATTACTGTGCATGTGAGCCCAAAAAGGGAGATCCAATGTTCAATAACAAAGTGAACAAGAACAGGTGCCTCACTGATGATTGATATACACCACTACACAGAACATATATTAATATACACAGAAGTGTCTGTATGGAACATAACCAGATTGCAAGCAAGAGAAAGAAAATGATCCAAACCCTAATGAACAGCAAGAAGCTCCAAGACATTGATGTAGTAAGACCATTCTGTCATAGACCACTGACCAGAAGTGACTTGCTGCTCGACCCATGTCCCAAGCTGTGAAGTAAAGTATCCGTGAAAATATGTAAATGTGGACGAGGAGGCGAAAGTGGAACCCCACCAAAGTATGAGCTTTGTCCAACTACTAATGCAGATCATCTACAAGGGAAGGAGGAAGGATAATAGGAATATCTAAAGGATCCCGTGCAAGGTACCATTGATCATGAAGAGTCCATTGAATAAATCTGATATAAGCACAACCCATGGAATAAGTGCCACCATAGAGGATTACATCATCAAAAGAAATAGGACCTCATGAGCAGTAAGGGCATTGATGACTGCCAGTTCCATCGAATAGAGTCAAAGAAGAGAAGAGCCTAGACAACCCGTCTAGAAACAAACAGTGCCATTGCAAGACTGAAAGGAAGAATACAAAATTGATAAACCACCCCATGATGAACAAACCAAAGGTAGTGTCTTGATATGGGAATATGTAGATAAGCATTCAAGATGTCACTTGTGTGTGGGGCACGTCTATTGGTTGAGGTTTGTCACATGATGACTTGCATGCGTGAATCAGTTAAACCATGTGAACTGAGAGGGTAAGTAGGAGTAAAAAGGCTTGTGGCATGCAAAAAAATATTGGTAAATAGAGAGCATCCCTGAACAAGAATAGCTGTGTGAGCTGCAAATGTTGTTTATGAAAGTTTTGTTATCATTTTGAGATAATATTCATATTCAAGTTATTACTTTGATATATATAATTGCTGTTAAATTTACATTGTTTTAATTACCTTTAAAAATTCCCAGTCAGTTGACAGGTATTTCAGCTTGTTCCAAATAAATATATTAAGTATAGATAAATCCTCAACTCATGCTGAATTGAAATAAACATAACATCACTCCAGGAGACTAACACGAAAATAGGGTAGAACAGGTAATAGTCTATAAGGAACAAGAATTGTAGTACGTAACTTTTATTTAAGATAAAGGATTAATGTAAGTTTTATGATCTTTGTATATCCACTTTATCAGTAAGATATTGTTATTGAGTTCAACCAAAATTTACAAATGAAAATTCCAGGTATTTCCAAGGACCCAAGCTCAAATCAAATTAGTAGTTATTTCAACTGTGAGGATTAAGTGGATTGTTTAAGAAACCTCTGAAAACATAAGCATTTAATTTAGTTCAATTATTTTTTCTTGTGTTATTGGTTTCTTTGAAAAACATCAAAACCAAACAATTACCAAACACTACATGAATTTTTTGAATTTTGTCTACAAGGATGTTTCAGATTTATTTCAAAGATAAACATAAAAAAAAATGATAAAAAATTTTGAACAAAGCTACATAAAGGGCTATCTGAAGACATCCTTAATTTTGAACTGAAAGGCTAGAATGAAATCAGCTAGTCAAAAACAACCACTTCAAACTCTTGGGTTTCTACTGTCTAACTGAATATTGCAACTAGATTGTCACTTTTATAATACATCCATAGTTCCAAGGTAGAGAAAAGCTTTTGTGAAAATAGGCCACAAACCATGAATCCTTGGAACCATACTCTGGATGTATTATTTATGATTTAGAATATATAACCTTAATAATCCCATTCAATAATTTACTTTTCCAGCTCATAATTTTTGAGCTTGTAGAGTGTATCACAATCAAACTTACCACAACACCTATCATTAGACTTCCCTTCTTTTCAGCTGTTTCATATACAGCTGCAAGAAACCCTGACACACTGTCACCTACAAAGTCTAAAACTTGCTCGTCTTCTTCACCATTTATAATACTGGAACTAGGGCAGACATCTGTTTGAAAAAAATTAATAGAAAAGCATATTTAAAGCACATTGCTTTGCCTTCTTGAATACCACACACATAACAAACACTGCTACAGCATATAGTTCTATCATCAGAGTATTATGTAGGGTTAGTCTTAGCTCAAAATTAACATCTTGCAATAGTATTATAGCAGTGTTTCATAGAAATTTTAAACAGAATTACAAAACTAGGCACTTTTAGTAAAATTAAAGATATTTTTTTTAATAGTTTTACAGTGTAGGTGAACAAGAGTGACACAAGACCATTCTTCCTACTGAAGGAAATTCCCATTTAAAAACAAATATACAGATAAATAACACAAATTTTCTACTTAATTTTTTTAAGCATCATAAATACAGCCATTCAGACATAAAATATAAAATTTAATAGAATTCAAACTAATAGCACAAGCTATATCACCAGGAAAACAAGTTTACATCTTTAATTCAAACCACAAAGAAGTTTGTCTATGATCACAACTGTAATTAGGCTTCTAAAATTTGATCCTATTAACTCTAATATTAATGTTTATATTCCCAACCTATCACTCAGACAACCCACAAGAAAACTATCTAATTCCTTAATAATTTTGAGCACATGAATCAAGTCCCCTCCCCAATTCTTTTGCACTACAGAGAAAGTTAAGATTGTTTGTTATTAAGCACAAAGCTACACAGTGAGCTATGTGCTCTGTGCCATAGTGGGTATCAAAAGCCAGTTTTTAGCATTGTAAGTCAAAGTTAAAAATTCCAAGCCTCTTCTCATGGCATACAGTGGTAAGTTATTTAAACCACTAATAACTCTAGTACTCTATCCAGATGAGCCCTCACCATAGTTTCCTACAAGACTATAATAACCATTTTCTTAAATTTCTTTTCATAAAAGTTAAACACCCTTAATACAAATAAATGAAACTATATAATTGTGTATAAAAGTATTTAAAAAAAAAACAATGAAACGTAGAATCAGTGTTCATTTCTCAAAGATTGTACTGCAGCCTTTAAGTACTTTTACTGTTAATCTACAAGTCTATTTGCTTGAAATTGGTCTTCTTGTTAAAGTCTCCACTGGTGTCTTCTAAAATAATGACAGACCTGCTTATAACATTGTGTGCATATCTGAGTTTTAGATATGACTGTATAAGTAATGACATATAAAAGGCATCCAGTTTACAAAAGCTCAAATATTAAGTTAGGCATAGGTTTTAGTATTTGTTTTCTATGTACGATTATAATTAATTATAACTATTTAATATTAATTAAAAATTTTGATATGTTTGTTTTTAACTGTTTTTTATTTTCATATGAATCACATTATTAGAAGTAAAGATATAAGCTTTGAAAATGCTGGATTATAACTCAACTGAGGTAATCAATACAGAATAGCATTATTTTAACTTTCTTGGATTTATTTAGGTTATTTTAGGACTATATGGTCAACACCTTTTTTATCTAAGATAATAATTATAGTGGAAGTCTTTCTTCTTTCATAAAAAATACTGATAATTTGGTTACAGTGTTACAACTAACTTTCAAAAAGTTAGCTTCTATCAAAACATCCTTATAAAATGAAACATTAGTGTAGCTAGTTTGGGGGAAGTTAAACATTGTCGTTACTTAACACAATAAAACTATATTACCTGAATACACTGTCTACTTTAATCCTTATTCACTTTTCAACGGTTTTCAAATTTTGTTAGATAAAATTATAAATATCAAAATTTTATTTTACAAAGTACATTGATCTGATTTTTGTTATTTGACTTCAAATTTACTCTGCTTAACAAATATCCAAAATTACTAAGTTTTTCCCTAAGCTAAATACAACTTGCCTAGTAAATAACGTGAGTTATGGTTAATCATTTCTCTTGGATGATTACAAAACAGTTGAGTAACTGTGTAATTATTGATACAATACTTCTACCTTCAACATTGTTGCAAAGTCATAAATACAGTTATAAACACATAAAACAACGTGTACACTTTTCCAGGAAATTCAGTTACACAACTGCATGCTCTATACATTTTCATGTACAACAGTTTAGGATTAAAAAAGGTAACTTAATTCTAAATTATTGTGCCTTAAGTCTAAAGACAGGATTTCCTCTAGCTTTTCATACTTTTTACTACTTTAAATTTTTGAGAGGCAAATTTTAAAGTCAATTATGTATGTTAATTTTAACTATATTTCAACAGT
>NW_013669284.1:106366-111040 GCF_000517525.1 Limulus polyphemus
GAAACTTCTAGAAACTCCAGCGCACATGCTTCCAGCATCGCGTGACTTCCGCTGTCATAACAATATTTTAGAAATGATATTTTGTAATTTTCTGATAGTTATTTATAAATAGTTCATATTTTAATTTCTACACTGCTGCAAAGTTTTCCTGTAAACAACACAACCTACCTGTCAATTTTTCTTAGAATAACTATATTTTTGCTAAGATCCTTCACTGCTCGAGAATATATTACTCATTTATGGATTTTCAAGTTTTCCTTAGTTTTTGTATTGGCCTCAGTTGTCACCTAGTTATGGTGCCACATTGAGCGGGTTTGATAATTTATTAATGGAACATGGTTTTAAGAACATTTATATTGAAAGTTTAAATATGAGTGAATAAAGCAAGAATTAGACTATCATATAACATTAAATATATAGGTTTAAGAGTTTTTTCATAGTTTCTGTAAATACTCTTTTTGTTTGTGAAAGTATCTACTTATAAAATTATACCTGTTGGAAAGGTACAGAAATTTTCTTCAATGAGAAGGCATCAGATAACTTGAGATAAGGTAAGCTTCCACAGTTTAGAGACAGGTTGAATGGGTAACAAAGAAACATTTATTACAAGTTTAACATGGTGACAAGTGTACAATATTTGGAGAAGGTTATATCATCAACTGGTAAAAGTAATTTACTGAGTCATAGGAATTTATGTACAGTAGAAACTGAGAAGTCACTTGACTTAAGATTGCTTAAGGCTTAGTAAAGGCATCCTGTTCATGCTTGGTTCTTTGAAATTACAGTTTTTATTAGATATACTATGATTTTTTGAACTGCTCTGTTTGTAAACATGAGTATATTATTACTACATTCATCAAACGAAATCCGATAAGCTCAGTGAAGTTTACTGAGTATGGTAGGTGGCTGCAAAATATTCTGGTGACAGATATCCTTATTTATTGATTAATATTTTTATATTTATCCTATTCAAACAATGCACATATATAAATTGATTAACTGGCTACTTTATTCTAATTTCAATCATGATATAAAACCTTTATTATCCTTATTAGTGATAATAAAACATGTTTTCATTATTTAATTATAAATTTTTGTGTTACTCAATATCAATGGTGGATTACTGCATATTTTAAAAACAAACAAAATGTTGACCACATGGTTGTCTCCACTTGACTCTAGTGGTTTGCCAAGTAAGAAATGTACAAACCAAAAATAGGAAGATTAATATCATGCTATAATAATTTTGTGGTTCACAAAGGTTTGTAGCTGGCACACATTCTTTTTATCATTTTGATAAGAATGTTGTACTAATGAATTAATCGAATGTAGCTGATTAACGAGCCCATCAATTAATCAATTAGTAAATACCACTAATCACTCAGATCAAACTACACATATACACAATTATGAAAATTACTTAGCTGAGCACAGCTGACAAAAGATGTATTATACCCTAAGTAAAATTAAATTACCCTAATTAATTAACAGTTATTTCACCTGTGACATTGTTATTAAAAATCTATCAAAAAAATATTTACAAAAACTTGTAATTAATATTTACAATATGGATGCTGAAATGTGCTATGATTTTTGAGAATCATGAATGAATCATAGCTCTAAAAAATGAAAATACGAAATCCTAAAACCTAAGAAATTTTGAAAGGTGGATCTTTCTTAATTATGGACAAACTGAGAATGACTAACCTCTGGTATATTTAGCATAAATCCATCTTCATTTCACTTACTAATATTTTATTCAGTGAAAAACAAGCCTTCCATTTGAATCCATTATCTTCACCAAAAAAGTTCTACACCCAAACAAAATATATTTTCTAACATGAAAATAATAATTAAACTGCTTTTGAATGAGTTAAATCACAACAATGTATCAAACCTGTACTACATTTAGTAACTACAGGTTCAATATCCATACCTTCTCCAATCATAGTTGATTTTGTGTATAATGCAGTCAGTTTGCGACTGAAGACACTGTTCTTGTTGTTTCCAGCTGCTTTTAAAGCAGCAGTTTCAATCTGTTTAACTACTCCAACCTTGTAGCCCTTTGTCACTAACCTTCGTATGTGAACATGAAGACGATGAGTTGGGATGCTGGCTGACAGAAAATTATGGTCTTGGTAGCATCCAATACTTAATATCTGTGATGCAATCTGAAAATATGCATAAATCTAGACGTTTATTACACAAATGTAATCTTAATACACAGTATGTGGTAAAAGTACTGGAATACTTAGATCTGTGTTCACCACTTAACTGACAATCATAACTTTGGATTAAATATTTTGGAATTTCTTTATACTTTGTTTCATAACTACACAATGAAATCTACTTGAACAATATTTATTTTAGAAAAATAACATTTTATTACTAGTATTTTCAGGCTTTTCATTTTCAAATGGATGTATCTTACAATAAGTTACTTCATATGTATTCACAAAACAAATAATATCTAAGATATTAATATACTTAGTACCTTTGCATCTTCATCAAAAAATCTGTACTTGTATCCACATTCCACGAGAAGAATAGCATCTGGGTTTTGTTGTTTGATTGCCATATACTGTTCTTCAAGAGGAGTATATCTGTTAATATTTCAGTTGCTGTTCAAACATATTGCTACAAAACTCATAACTTTTATGTAATTGTTATTAAAAGTTCTCATTTCTAACAATTCCTACATTTGCACTTTTAAGTGTGTTTACTACCTTAAAGTCCCTTGATTGGCTCTGATAATAACAATTGGCACATTACTGTTATTTTTCTTATTGCAACAGTTATGGTATAAAAACCTATAAAAATATACAAAATACACCAAGGCTACTTACCTTTAATAAATATTACCGACAATAAAAACCAACATCAAACAACTTACTTCTCTTGACATTAATGACTCTCTCTTAGATCACATAAACTCAAAAAAATGACACAAGGATAATGTACTTTCAAATATGTAATTTTAAGATAGAAACTCAATCTATAATAACCCTTTTAAAACTTTCTTCTTGAGCTTGTAATATAAATTAGAAATCTGTTCTTTAGATCATGGATAACATGAAAATTTTTAATCCAATTTTAAATATACTGTACATATTTCAGTTGCTAAATGTACTTCAATTTCAGAAAAGCTGTTTGACAAAACTCATGAATGAAAGAGTTATGTTAATATAGTGATAGTATTTTTATTTATTTGTAACTTGTAACATGATACTTAAAAACTGTGTTTACTGTTTTATGATGTGAAAGTGTGTAAAGGATGGGTATCATTGTAATAACCAAACAAATTACATGGTGGTTTAATTACCACTTGTCTAGGTGTGGGAAACAATATGTTAAGTTAAATCTGATATTCAGTTTTAAATACTTTAGAAAATTGTTTAACCATCCCGAGGAAACTCAATGAACAATAATAATTTATTTATCCAGTAACAATGCATGATTATGGTTACAAATAATAAAAAAAATGATTATTTGGATAAATCTAGAAATTAGATGTTTTTTTATAGAGAAAATATTAGGTATGACTACGAGTGTCACATGGTTAGTAAATATAATACATAAAAAAACTAACTTTATCTTCTTTCTACAACTTGGCTGTGGCTCTTGGAATTTGTATTCCTTTTCTGAAAACTTCTTTATTTGATTAAATGATTCTGATTCTCTTAGGCACAAGTTCAAGTCTTTACTGTCAGTGTCATTTCTATTATCAATCAAAACATTAGCATCTTTTTTCATTATAACTGTTTGTTCTAAAATATCTGTTTTCACATTGTTGTCATTCTCAATCTCATGTTCATTATTTGTTTCCAATCTATCTCTTGTAACATGAGAATAGTTTTGTAGTTTTTCAAAAGTGGATATACAAACAGGACGTTTAAACTTTTGACTAAAGTTGTTATTCTCTGTTGGGTTCTGTCTTACTTGTGGTACAGAGGCTTCAAATTGAATTGGCATTTTTGAAGATAATTTTAAACTTGATGATGGCTGAAAAAACGCTGATATGACAGGTTGTTTTTTGCATTTTCCAGGTTCTCTCTCATGTACTTTTCTGTGTTTTCTAGCAGGACTATCACACTTAGAACTAGAATCTGTTGAACTGGAAGAGCTAGCATTACAACATATAGCATCAGTAGTAGTACTGCTAACTTGAGACATAGACTTGCGTTGCTTATTATTCATTTCAACTTTGAAAAAACTAATTTCTGGCACAATTAAGTTGAAGAGATCGCCAACATTAGAAAAAAGGATGAATTACCGAAATTTAAAAATAAACTGTAATTTTATAAAACGCAAAAGTTATATCTAGCCAAACCATTTTTAGCTTTCTAAGATTCGATAGATCTGAAGTATCACCAATTCGTCAAACCACGCAATTTTGTGCTAATGAGTACGTTACACCGATAGTCGAAATTTTTGGACATTAATATTTGATGTTATGGTATATATTTTATATAACTGATTTAGAATATGTAGATTGTTTAAATAAAAAAATGTTCTAAAATTTGAACAGCTAACAATCATATGCTGCTTGCAAAATTATTATATGAGTAGAACGGTGTGCTATTTGTTAGTATTGTTACATCTCTGTTCGTTTGTTGATTTTCCGTAAAAATTCTTTCCGAAGAAACATTAGCGATACAAGTCCTTTCTTAAATA
>NW_013669284.1:111240-115548 GCF_000517525.1 Limulus polyphemus
GCGGTCTTATATACAAGAATACCGCATATCTAGTAAACACCCGAGGCTTCACGAAGGGACATGAATTTTCTAGAAGCTCATGACGTGTTACTTGACTTTTCCTGTCAACTCTAGTCTTTTCTAAACGCCCTCTTTTTTGGAATATAAGCTCGGCAAATAAGGGCAGATAGGGAGATATAGAGACAGATAATTGAGTAAAGGGGCGTAGTGATCGTAGGTTAAGTGCGTGAATCGTTGTGAATTATAGCGTGTGTTTAAGTTAAAGTGACTGTGGAAATTAAGTGTATTGCAAACTAGTTTTATCTAAGAAAGGACTTGTATAGCTGAAGTTTCTGGGGAAGAATTTCTACGGGAAATTAACAAACGAACAGAGACGTAACAGCAACAAACAGGGTTTTGATACCAGTGGTGGGCAGAGCACAGATAGCCTATTGTGTAGCTTTCTGTTTAATTACAAGTAATTCTTCTACCGTATTTTGAACATCAGAATTATTCAGCTTCGCAGAAAATTCAAAATTCTTCTTCCTTTAAATTATTGAATTTTACAGGATATCAGACTTTTCAAAAGTTTTTCATATGGGCCTTCCCATGGAGAATACAACTTAGGAAACTTCCTCATGGTCTTCCTGGGATTATACAACCACACCTTGTCTCCTGGTACAAAGCTGACTTCAGTAGATCTCTTATCATATTATAGCTTCATGGAATCAGCAGACATTTTCAAGTTTGAAAACACTTGATGGTGAATATCATCCATCCTTTCAGATAACACTTTCACGAACTCTGACACCTTTTCGGGCAACTCTTCGTAAGGTGGACATCCTGTTATGAGATCCACTGGCAACCCAAGTTCCAGACCAAACATCAGCTTTGCTGGAGTGTATCCAGTAGCTTAATGCTCTGCTGTTCTATAGGCCATCAAGAGTGGAGGGAGTAAGACATCCCAGTTATCTTGGCAGCTATTACAAAACTTTGCCAATTCCTGTCCCAGCACCCAATTGTACTTTTCTACCATCCCATCAGACTGTGGGTGAAGTGGCGTTATCCTGGTCTTTCGGATGCCAAACAACTTGCAGCATTCATGGAAGACAGCTGATTCAAAGTTACAGTATACCAAATCTGAAGAATAAATCACTAATAGCCGAAGCTACATTTGTAGCTTCATGATTTGGTATTGCCTATGCCTCAAGCCACTTGGTGAAATAATCCATCACCACACAAATGTACTTGTTTCCAGCACGAGTTTGGGGCAAAGGACCACCAATGTCAATGGCTACTCTTTCCATTGGTGTGCCAACTTGATATAACTTCATTGGAGCACGTCATTTATACCTGGGTCTCCTTTTACCACAACATGTACTGCAGGTCCTGCACCATTCTTCCACATCTTGCCTATCCAGTAAAGTTTCTAATGTAGGTGACTCAATGTCTTCTTAACTCCAAGATGTCCTCCTGTTAAACTGTCATGGAATTGACACAGCACAATTTCCCATAACTTTATCGGCATAACCGTTTGCTGTGTTAACACTTTCCCATCTGCAGTTTCCCATCTCCGGAGAAAAATACCATTTTCAAGCTTCAACTGGTCCCATTGTGCCCAATAGTTCTTTGTCACAGGGCTTAAACTAGACACCTTCTCCCAAGCAAGTCGCAAAACACTTGCTTGTAGGAAAACAATTACTGGCTTCAAATCTTGGTCTTTCTCATGTTCTGCTTTAATATTTATACTTGGTTCTACTTCACCATCATCAACTCCTTCAGTCATTTTGACTTCAGCTTGAATGACACCTGGTTAGCTCAACCTCTCTTTTGCAGCAATGTCTGCAGTAATTTTTGCAGGATCTTTGGCTCAGTCCGTCGGCATTTCCATGAGATTTTCCTTCTCTGTATTCAGTATCATAATTATACTTGTCTATCTTTCCGATCCAACGTGCCAGTTGTCCCTCTGGGTTCTTTAATGATCTTAACCAGCCTAATGCAGCATGGTCTGTCCTAATGGTAAACATAGCCCCATAAAGGTAAGGATGTGTTGCGTCAGCGAGGTCACATGACTAGTGTCACGCCACCTCTCGAACCTTCGGGAATAGTCGGGAGAGACTACCCTATATCTAGTAAATATATATATACCAAAGAGGGTGACAACGTGACGAATTAATGTGTGTGTAGACAGTGAGTAATTGATCTGCAGTCAGAGAGTATTATTGAGCACGTTCATTGTTATAGCGTTTGTTTTAGTGCGATTGTTGAAATTAAGTGTATCGTAAAGTTATATTCGGAAAGAATAAACCAGTTTTATTAAGTAAGGACTTGTGTCGCTAAAGTTTAGTCGAACGATGTTACAGAAAGTTAATTAACAAACGGAGACGTAACAATATTTTATCTCATACTTTATATAAAATTACCACAACTGTATTGACATTGTCAGCATACAATGAAATTAAAAGTTAAAAAATATTTTTATTAATTACTGCAGACAATTATGATTATTTATTGTAAGAGCCTCAGCTTTAAACCTTTTCATAACTACTGTACTTCAATTTGATGATTTTATTACAGCATCTTGGACCCTATCTTTTTACGAAAAGCAATAAATCACAATTGGATGTTTTCAATATAGCTTAGGGTAAAGTAATGATAATGTCAAAAATCGTACATCAACTGCAAGAGCCATTTTCAATTGCATACTGAGCTTGAGTAACCTTCATTTTTTCTCAGATTGTTCATCATCTGAAAACTAATTTATGTAAATATTTATGTTAAATACATACAATATTTCAAAACTACTACAATTTATCTGGCTTTCAATTTAAGTTGAAACATTTGTTAACTGATTCTGTTAGCTTCTCAGCTTGTCCTTGGACTCACAATCTGCAGGTCACAATTTCAAATCCCAATGAATTGTTGTCATAAAGTCCCATATCTTCAACGGTGTTTAGTGGTTGTAAATCCACCCACACCATTGTGACCAATGAATTGTTGTCATAAAGTCTCAGATCTTCAACAATGTTTAGTGGTTGTATGTCCACCCACACCATTGTGACCAATGAATTGTTGACATAAAGTCCCAGATATTCAACAATGTTTAGTGGTTGTAAGTCGATCCACACCATTTTAACTAATGAATTGTTATCATGAAGTCCCAGATCTTCAACAATGTTTAATGGTTGTAAGTCCACCCACACCATTGTAACCAATAAATTGTGTTTGTAAAGTCCCAGATTTTCAACAGTGTTTTGTGGTTGAGTGTCCACCCACACCATTGTGACCAATGAATTGTTGTCATAAAGCCCCAGATATTCAACAATGTTTAGTGGTTGTAAGTCGATCCACACCATTTTAACTAATGAATTGTTATCACAAAGTCCCAGATCTTCAACAATGTTTAGTGGTTGTATGTCCATCCACACCATTGTGACCAATGAATTGTTGTCATAAAGTCCCACATCTTCAACAATGTTTAGTGGTTGTAAATCCACCCACACCATTGTAACCAAAGAATTGTTGTCGTAAAGTCCCAGATCTTCAACAATGTTTAGTGGCTGTATGTCTACCCACACCATTGTATCCAATGAATTGTTGTCATAAAGTCTTAGATCTTCAACAAAGTTTAATGGTTGTAAGTCCACCCACACCATTGTAACCAAAGAATTGTTGTCGTAAAGTCCTAGAACTTCAACAATGTTTAGTGGTTATAAGTCCACCCACACCATTGTAACCAATGAATTGTTATCATAAAGTCCCAGATCTTCAACAATGTTTAGTGGTTGTAAGTCCACCCACACCATTGAATTGTTGTCATAAAGTCCCAGATCTTCAACAATGTTTAGTGGTTGTAACTCCATCCACACCATTGTAATTAATGAATTGTTCTAATGAAGTCCCAGATCTTCAACAATGTTTAGTGGTTGTAACTCCATCCACACCATTGTAATTAATGAATTGTTCTAATGAAGTCCCAGATCTTCAACAATGTTTAGTGGTTGTAAGTCGATCCACATCATTGTAACCAGTGAATGGTTGTCATAAATTCCCAGGTCTTCAACAATTTTTAGTGGTTGTAAGTCCACCCACACCATTGTAACCAATGAATTGTTACCATAAAGTCCCAGATCTTCCACAATGTTTAGGTGTTGTAAGTCTACCCACCCCATTGTAACCAATGAATTGTTACCATAAAGTCCCAGATCTTCCACAATGTTTAGGTGTTGTAAGTCTACCCACACCATTGTTACCAATGAATTGTTACCATAAAGTCCCAGATCTTCCACAATGTTTAGGTGTTGTAAGTCTACCCACACCATTGTTACC
>NW_013669285.1:0-6102 GCF_000517525.1 Limulus polyphemus
AAATTTAAGTGAGTTTAAGAAAAAACTTGATAAGTATATGAATGATAAGGGCTGGCTTTTAGATTTGTTTACATTTTTCATTTAAATTTAGTTTAAAGGATGGAACATCTGAGATGAACCAATAGGTGCCATGGTGTCACAAAAAGTTTTGTTATGATCAAATATGTTTTTGGAAGTAAGCTTAGAACATTATATATTTGATGTCAAATTTTCTAGTACACATATAGGTTGGATTATAACTTTCAGAGAAACATCAATAACACTATAGAGTTTTTTAACCCTCTAGAATAAATCAGTCAATGTGTTTTTGTTTCAGTCATGAAGTGCTACAAGTAAGTTTTTTAACCCTCTAGAATAAATCTGTCAATGTGTTTTTGTTTCAGTCATGAAGTGCTACAAGTAAGTTTACGCTTTACCAGGTAGCATCATTTGTAAACATGGCTTACAAGTTATGATGTGCATAAGCTTATGAAAACTTTAAGGAAGAAATAAACTAAATTTGTTTTGATTAACTTTGACTGTATTTTTGATTATTTTTATCACCTAATTTCAAATAACCCATAAATTAAAGCATAGTATATACAACATTAGTGTCAGAAATGGGATTATTTTAGTGAAAAATAAAGTAGAACTTTTTAGAAAACTTCAACTGTTGAAGATGGCAACCATGAAATAAATTAGTGAGATCCAAGAATTTTTGGAGATGATAAAATTAATAGAACAAGACTAAGAAGAAAGAGATTAGAAATTAAAAGGAGTCCAGGAAGAATGAAACAGAAAATGACAGAAATTTAAAGATGGGTTAAAAGAAAGAGAATTAGAATAAGAAATAAACCTGATTTAAAACAAGATCGATGAAGCTATAGAGGACTTCTCAAGGAATTACAATAACAAATTTTAAGAAATGCAGAAGGACATCAAAGAATTGTGAAATGAGTATGATGATAAAATTGAAGATATACAAAAAAGACACAAATGAAGTAAAGAAGGACATCAACTAGGTAGAAAAAAACATCAGTGACAGAACAAAATGTCTTGATAATGAATTATTTATTGCAAAGATTAAACCAACCACACCTTTTTTTGCACTGGCTCAAGAGTTTCATCCTGGAATGCTATGTGTAATAAAACATGGAATAGAATTTATTTAGTCTAGGCTTATTACCAATAACAGGTATTACAGCAGCTGTGAGGACTTCCCTGGACTACTCCAGCCAACTTATTTAGTCTACACTTAATACCACTGCTGCTGCATTACCTGTTATTGAAGGACTTCCCTTGACTACTCCAGCCATGACACTACCAAAGCATATTCCTGAATTTAGGTGGCCAATTCAACATCAACCAGTTGAGAAACTAAGGATGGGAAGGTATCAGGGAGTCATACCAAGCTGAGTTTGAAATCATTTTCTGAGTGAACAGATGGAATAGTGAACAACAAGCTATTCGTCTTGCTGCCTATTTAAAAACACTAACTTTAGAAACATTAAGTAACCATCCAGCTGAGAGCAGAAACAACTATCAAGCTTAGGTGACTGCATAGGCTCAACAGTGTTGAACCAGAAAAAAAAGCATCCAGAGCAACTTTCCAGAAGAGGGTAGAAAGAAAAAATGAGACCTTAGCCAAACCTGCAGTAAATGTAGAAGGGTATGCCTAATTCATCGGCACATGACCAATTTATAGATGTTATAACAGACGAGGATATGAGAAGTAGATGATGGAACTTTAAGGTTGCAGATAAACAACTAAAGATACTGTCTTGAAGTTATGGGATTGTCAGATCAAGTTATATTAAAACTTTAACTCACAGTGATGATAGCTTAGAAGAGCTGAAAGGATTGGTTAGATAATAGGATGGCAGACAAAAGCTTGTATGGAATAAGAACTCCCCCTAAAGGATGTCAAAATAAGGGAACTTGTATATTCAATACTTTTACATGGTGAAGATCATGTAAAACAACTTGATATGAAATAGATACTTAGAATAAGGTTTGATAAAGAGTTTTCTTCTTCCAAAATTTTAAGGCTTTTAATATATTTATTATTAATAAAAAAAAACAGAAGCTAAGACTATGCAAATATAATTGCTGTTTCAAAGAATACCTTTTAATAACCAGAAAAAATAAAATTAAAAATATGTTCCCCTGATGAACAAAACTATTCTCTACTAACTGTTATTTCAAAGTAACTTTATGAAAGTTAAAATTATAAACTTGATGGCCAATTTCATATGTATTGCAGCATATAGTTCTTGTAAAGTTTTAATGATAAATCTTTTATCCAGATTGCTGTAATTCTACTTTCTTTGTATAAATGGAATTTCACTTTGTTTTATTTAAGTTATAAGTTACATAATCTTTTTTTTATTTTAGAAAAGGTGTTATTAAACTCGCAAGTATACGAGCTGAAGCAGTCAGATATTGATGTGACAGTAACAACAACAGATGGCAGGTCATACAAAGTAAGAAAAGGTTTAATGTAAAAAACAATATGTACATTATTTGTAATATATAAGGCTTATAAAAACCAAGTGTTTATTGATTTACTAACAACTTGAGTTGGGAAGTTTCGAGTCATTTTTATGTTAAGTATGTATTGATTTATTAACAACTTGTTTTCAGATGTTAGGAAGATTTGAGTTATATTTACATTGTTAAAGTAATTAACAACTTGTTTTTGAAGGTTAGTAAGTTTTGAGTAACAAGGACATTGAATATATAGTGATCTGTTGACAACGTGATATAAAGTTTTATCAAGTTTTGAAACACATAGACATTTAGCATATTCTAGTATATATTTGTTTTTGGAAGCTCTCAACCATGTTTGTAGTTAGCATTTAGAACTTACAAACAAATTCAATTTAATTGGGCATGTTCTGTAGAAAAAAAAAAAAGAGAGATATGTAATACGTAAATAAAAAAATAATTATAAGGTTTCTGAGTTTATATATTTCATAATTTCTGGAGAAAAACATTTTGAATTACTCCAGCCATTCTGTTCACTGAATTTAAGTAAATTACCTGCATGTCACAATCATTCATACGGAGTTCAGTATGTCAAAAGAACTTCTCAAAATTAAGTACATTGTTGAAAACAGTGAGCTTAAGCTAAGTAGAACAATGGCAACAGTTAAGTTCATTACAGCACCCATCTGATCAGTAGAAACTGGTTCAGCCCATAATAGCACCTATATGGTTAGTAAGAACTTTGGTTCAGCAATAGTTCAGCACATTACAGCACACATCTGGATGGTAGGAGGTTTGGTTCAATAATAGTTTAATGCATTAGAGCACATATCTGGTTAGTAGGAACTTTGGTTCACTAATAGTTGAACTCATTAAAGCACACATCTGGCTGGTATTAGCTTTGGTTCATTAATAGTTTAATTCATTAGAACATATCTGGTTAGTAGGAACTTTGGTTCAATAATAGTTTAACTCATTAGAGCACACATCTGGCTGGTAGGAACTTTAGGTCAGCAATATTTTTTCTTATTTTGTTAGAGAAGTCATTATGTCTTTGATGTATTAATTTTAATGTAGTTTACACTGACAAGGTGCTGGATGTATTAGATTAATGTGGTTTCTTGTTTTATCATAACTTTGTTTTAAAGGTTTATATTTTCACAAATTTCACATTAAAAGTATTGATATCCTACTTGGCTGTAGAAGTAGAATAAAACCTACAATTCCTAATTGCTCTATAAGTTTGAAAATGTCCTTATTTTATTACCTGTATATAACTACTTGGAAACAAATGATGGCATTATTTTATTTTTTTTAGTTATTTTTGTACAGTTCTCTATTTAAGCTGATTATGCCCCCAATGGCACAGCAGTATGTCTGCAGACTTATGATGCTAGAAACCGGCTTTCGATACCCATGGTGGGCAGAGCACAGATAGCTCATTATGCAGCTTTGTGCTCAAACTACAAACAAGCAAATTAAAAAATATGTTTATTTTCAGGCAAAATACTTGATTATGGCTATACCCCTTCCGTTACAAATGAAGCTACACTATGACCCACCTTTACCACCTCTAAGAAACCAGTTGATCCAGAGAACTCCTGTTGGATGTGTAATAAAAGCCAATGTTTACTATAAGAAGCCATTCTGGAGAGCAAAAGGTTTGTTTTAAATTGCTGTGCTACAGTAAAACAATAACAACTTTCTGGGTATATTATAGTGAGATACTTCTTTGTGTCAGTCTATAACTTTATAAAAATGTTTTGTTTTACAGAACACAATTGATCATATGACTAAATATTTAAAACAGTGTTTGATATATTTTCATAGTAACTTTCCTAAAACTTCTTTGAGACCTATTATCACCTATGGCTAGTTAGTAGTTTTAAAATAAACTGCATAAAACAGTTAAAGGTTATTTGGAACTTTCAGCTATGACTGTGGTAAAATATATTGTCACTCATTCCTGTCAGTTCATTATTATGTAAAGCTGAAAGTCTACTTCCATAAACAAAAATGTATACAGAAATATCTTTACATATTTACCATTCATGACATATCAAGGAGTATGTTGACCAGTGTAGTAGACATTAACATACATTATGCTAAAATGACCATCAGTTGAACCAACACAATGGTCATAAAATGGGGCCTTGCGCTGTGTGTCACATAAATTAATTATCTGCAGGATGTATAGATGTGAATGCCTACATGTCCTTGCTACTTCTTACATCATAACTCCACTGCTACTATAAGCTTACTACTACTTGTGTGTGTGTGTCTATATATATATATGTAACATAGGCTGACTGATGAACAGATGAGACTGTGAAGCTACTGTATATAACAAAGGTTGTATTATCAACGGACAAGACTGTGAAGCTACTGTATATAACATGGGCTGTGTTATCAAAATACAAGACTGTGAAGCTACTGTATATAACATGGGCTGTGTTATCAACAGACAAGACTGTGTGAAGCTACTATTTATAACAAAGGTCAACTGATCAACAGACAAGACTGTGAAGTTACTGTACATAACATAGGCTGTATTATCAAAAGACAAAACTGTGAAGCTACTATACATAACATAAGCTGTGTTATCAACAGACAAGACTGTGTGAAGCTGCTATATATAACATAGGTCAACTGATCAACAGACAAGACTGTGTGAAGCTATCATATATAACAAAGGTCAACTGATCAACAGACAAGACTGTGTGGAGCTGCTATATATAACATAGGTTAACTGATCAACAGACAAGACTGTGTGAAGCTACTATACATAACATAAGTCAACTGATCAACAGACAAGACTGTGTGGAGCTGCTATATATAACATAGGTCAACTGATCAACAGACAAGACTGTGTGAAGCTACTATATATAACAAAGGTCAACTGATCAACAGACAAGACTGTGTGAAGCTACTATATATAACATAGGTTAACTGATCAACAAACGAGATTGTGTGAGACTACTGTATATGACATAGGTCAACTGATCAACAGAAAAGACTGTGCAGACTATTCTATGTAACATAGGCTGTATTATCAACAGACAAGACTGAGAGACTACTGTATGTGACATGGGCTGTATTATCAACAGACAAGACTGTGTGAAGCTACTATACATAACATAAGCTGTGTTATCAACAGACAAGACTGTGTGAAGCTGCTATATATAACATTGGTCAACGTTATATATAGTAGCTTCACACAGTCTTGTCTGTTGATCAAATAGGTCAACTGATCAACAGACAAGACTGTGTGAAGCTACTATTATAACAAAGGTCAACTGATCAACAGACAAGACTGTGTGAAGCTACTATATATAACAAAGGTCAACTGATCAACAGACAAGACTGTGTGAAGCTACTATATATAACATAGGTCAACTGATCAACAGACAAGACTGTGTGAGACTACTGTATATGACATAGGTCAACTGATCAACAGACAAGACTGTGTGAGACTACTGTATATGACATAGGTCAACTGATCAACAGACAAGACTGTGCAGACTGTTCTATGTAACATAGGCTGTATTATCAACAGACAAGACTGAGAGACTACTGTATGTAACATAGGATGTATTATCAACAGACAAGACTATGAGAGACTACTGTGTGTGACAT
>NW_013669285.1:6213-9896 GCF_000517525.1 Limulus polyphemus
GTTCTATGTAACATAGGCTGTATTATCA
The DNA here is from genome assembly GCF_000517525.1 of Limulus polyphemus. NCBI lineage: Eukaryota > Metazoa > Arthropoda > Merostomata > Xiphosura > Limulidae > Limulus > Limulus polyphemus. The sequence goes on from NW_013669285.1 coordinate 6,242, forward strand.
ACAGACAAGACTGAGAGACTACTGTATGTAACATAGGATGTATTATCAACAGACAAGACTATGAGAGACTACTGTGTGTGACATGGGCTGTATTATCAACAGACAAGACTGTGCAGACTATTCTATGTAACATGGGCTGTATTATCAACAGACAAGTCTGAGAGACTACTGTATGTAACATAGGATGTATTATCAACAGACAAGACTGAGAGACTACTGTATGTAACATGGGCTGTATTATCAACAGACAAGACTGAGAGACTACTGTGTGCAACATGGGCTGTATTATCAACAGACAAGACTGAGAGACTACTGTATGTAACATGGGCTGTATTATCAAAAGACAAGACTATGAGAGACTACTGTGTATAATATAGCTCTACTGATCAACAGACAAGACTGTGAGACTTCTGTATATAACATAAGTCAACTGATCAACAGACAAGACTGTGCAGACTATTCTAGGTAACGTAGGCTGTATTATCAACAGACAAGACTGAGAGACTACTGTATGTGACATGGGCTGTATTATCACCAGACAAGACTATGAGAGACTACTGTGTATAATATAGCTCTACTGGGCTGTATTATCAACAGACAAGACTGAGAGACTACTGTATGTAACATGGGCTGTATTATCAACAGACAAGACTGAGAGACTACTTTATGTAACATGGGCTACCAACAATCTATAAATAACATCTAGGTATGTTACTTTGGAATATCAATTTTATAATATTATCACATTGGAAGAGAATTTGTAATAAATAAATAAATGATTGATTGATTTAAAAATTTCATGTTAGTTTAGGGTAGCAATTGTAGATCTTTAAGTTTCAGGAATTATAATTTTATCTATATATTTAAATTGCATAGAAAGTGAAAAAGATGTTCTAACAGTAAATGCACAATTTTGTTTTCAGGTTTCAATGGGTTCCTAGCATGTCGAGATGGACAACTGGTATTGGGGAATGTGTTAGATGATTGTAGAGATAACCTTCCATTGGCTGCAGTCACGGTGTTAGTGAAACTTATTATGACCTAAAATACTTTATAAACATTTACTCTCTACAGACTACAGATAATTTTAACTAAGAAAACTAGAATTAGAAATCATTCAGTTTTTGTTTTTAACAGCAGTTGTAAAAATTTCTAAACAAGAGTTCATTAATTTTTGGGGAAGACATTGTGTTTTTCAATGTATATGTATCACAACTATATTCCAGCACTTATGTTATTTCAAAAACTGTTAACTTGCAATTGTTGTAAAACTTTTAAATCAAAAACTGTAGTAAAACTCTTAAATCACACTTATCATGGTAAAAAAGTGTATCACAGCTGCTGTAAAATCAGTTGTACTTATGGTAAGGTTGTGGTGATCAAACATCTGTTGTTATTACTTCCCATAGTACTTATAGTAAGGTTGTGGTGATAAGATATCAGTTGTTACTACTTGACACAGTACTTGTGGTAAGGTTATGGTAATTAGATATCAGTTGTTTTTACTTCACACAGTACTTATGGTAAGGTTGTGGTGATTAGGTATCAGTTGTTATTACTTCACACAGTACTTGTGGTAAGGTTGTGGTGATTAGATATCAGTTGTTATTACTTCACACAGTACTTGTGGTAAGGTTATGGTGATTAGATATCAGTTGTTATTACTTCACACAGTACTTGTGGTGATTAGATATCAGTTGTTATTACTTCACACAGTACTTGTGGTAAGGTTGTGGTGATTAGATATCAGTTGTTACTACTTCACACAGTACTTGTGGTAAGGTTGTGGTGATTAGATATCAGTTGTTATTACTTCAGAAAGTACTTGTGGTAAGGTTGTGGTGATTAGATATCATTGTTATTACTTCACACAGTACTTGTGGTAAGGTTGCGGTGATTAGATGTCAGTTGTTATTACTTCACACAGTACTTGTGGTAAGGTTTTGGGTACCAAGTATCGTCATTGTATCACATAGTATTTATTTTTCGGCTGCTAATCTGTTGCCACTTGAGGGAGGTTCTATACATGTGGTGGTCATGGCTAACATACCAAACAAGGTCTTATTGATAGAGAGGCTGTTGAGTATCCAGTTCTCTGGGGGTCTCCACATTAGGACTTTAATCAACTAACCTAATTCAGTCTTTTAAAGAGACATTTCAGACATGTTTTCATGTTTCACTACTTGGTTTTATACTATTAACAGTTGAATCCAGACACACTTTCATGTTTCACTACTTTGTTTCATACTACTAATAATTGAATTCCCACACCTTATCAACTAGTGTTGAAGTAATAACTAAGTTATGTTCCATAGTATTGTGGTATTTTCAGATAGCAATGATTTTCCCTAATAGTGATGAGTGTCCACAGAACAATGGGAGTTTGTCAAGACATTTACCATGAAATATTTCTGTATTTTCTAACTAACTGAGCTAGTGACAAATATAGACTGAACACAGATGTACAATCACAATAAACAATCTTTATTACAACAAAAACAGTGAAAGCATACTTTAATTGCAACAATGGTCAGTAACTTTTCCTAGAGAGTTAGCTCTGAGGTTGTTTCTCTCTCTTGAACAAACTTACTCAGTCAAGATCATGTACAAAACTGAATAAATCTCATGCTGTTTACTTAACTCCCTAATATTAGACCTACCAAGTGCAACTAGCACTATCCATGTGCTGGTCATTCCCAATGAAACATAAGGGAGGTCATAACCTCAAAAGATCACCTTACTCTAAATAAAAAAGACTACTGTCTAATGTCACATTACAGATGACCTTGCAGCTATTTTGTATTCTGTATTAATAGAAGGAGGTAGAAACCATGGCATGGTTATATACCACACTACATGCTTTGTTGAAGTTGTAACTCAATCACATATTATAGTGTGATACAATGAAGTCAAAAGCAGTTGTGTATTATAGCATGAGTTAAATTGGAGTCTTCGCTTAGTTGATTATGATAATATTTATGTTGTACTGAAGAAATAGCTCAACTGTATGTGTTGTAGTGGTTTAACTACATATAGCATGTGTTGTACTGAAAGCATAGCATGTGTCATACTGGTTTAATTACATAAAGCATGTGTTGACTGAGATCATAGCTCAGCTACATATCATAGCATGTGTTGTACTGGTTTAACTATATAGCATATGTACTGAAGTAATAGCTCATCACATATTGTAACACGTGTTATATTTTGTTAACTACATATAAATGTGTTGTGTTGAAGTCACAGCTCACATGCATGTTAGAGAATAACTTAAATTCAAATCACTACACAGTTGGAGTCTTACTATATAAGACTTTCAAATTGCATCTTACATTTTCGAGTTTAATAAGTTTGACGGTAAGAGTTAACTTCATAAAGTACTGTCCTATGGCAAAATTCATGTTGTGTTTAAAACTTACTTACATTTTCGAGTTTAATAAGTTTGAAGGTAAGAGTTAACTTCATAAAGTACTGTCCTATGGCAAAATTCATGTTGTGTTTAAAACTTACTTACATTTTCGAGTTTAATAAGTTTGACGGTAAGAGTTAACTACATAAAGTACTGTCCTATGGCAAAATTCATGTTGTGTTTAAAACTTACTTACATTTTCGAGTTTAATAAGTTTGAAGGTAAGAGTTAACTTCATAAAGTACT
>NW_013669285.1:10698-12888 GCF_000517525.1 Limulus polyphemus
AGGTAAGAGTTAACTTCATAAAGTACTGTCCTATGGCAAAATTCATGTTGTGTTTAAAACTTACTTACATTTTCGAGTTTAATAAGTTTGAAGGTAAGAGTTAACTTCATAAAGTACTGTCCTATATCAAAATTCATGCTTGTGTTTAAAACTTACTGACCATTCAGTTTATTGTTTTTCTTTCAAATAAGATACAATTTTGTGTTAACATAACAAGTAGTGATGCTGATAGTGTAAATGTGTTTCTTAATTGACATATATTTTTGTAATCAATTTCTACTTGCTATGGTTTATGATATCTGTAATGTTTTAGATTTGTGTTTGCCGACCATGCTATTAAGATGCAAGGTCTTTCGAAAGAAGAAAGAATGAAAATCATAGCTCAAGACCTAGCTAAGGCTTATGGATGTGATGAGGGCTTACAGGTGTTGTTTTATTTATAGAACTTATGGAGTCATTTTTGTTTTAATGTTAGCACCTTCAAGCATGTGCTGATGTTAGCACCTTGAAGCAAAAATTTCCAATAACATTTTGGTGTCACTTTTCTTCAAACTTTAAGCATTTAAAAACAAATTTTTAATATAAGTTTGTGGTTCCTTTATCAGATGAGGAACAATAATAAGTGGCAAGTTGTAGCAAGTACTTGTCCATGCAAAGCAGATGATGCAAATATGATTATAGTGACTTGCTTCTGTAGTGTACCTGTAACATAAATTTTAGGACTAAAAATATTCAAAGATTTTAATTGCACTTGGAAAATGTTCAGAAATATAAGAAAAAAAAAATTAGACCTCTTAAATGTTTGAGAGATGCTGAAACTACTAAATAAGGTTAATTCAAGCTCATATGTAAGAAAACTTCAGAGAAAGTACACAACTGGCTGTAATTAAACCTAAAATTGTTCATAAAGTCAAAGTAATTGTTATTTATTGCAAACCATAATTTGTTCAAAAAATTCTGCACTGATGTTTCCTGTCTGACTCTTGTTATCCTGTTTAATAGCCAGTCCACTATGAAGAGAAAAACTGGCTAGGAGAACAGTATTCAGGAGGGTGTTATGTGTCAACTTATCCTCCAGGTGTTCTCAGCAGATATGGAAGGTAAACAATGGAATTCATGTGAGAGATGAAGAATATAAAAATATTATTTCATATTATACCTACATGTTTATGCAGAATATAAAGGATGTAGAGGAATTATTACATCATTAGTATTTACATCTTTATGTAGAAGGTAAAAGATGTAGATGTGATTAATTATTTATGATTGTGCCTGAATGTCAATAAGATACCATATTTGAGAGGATAAATACTTACCATTCAAACTTTCCTTATGTTTAATAATGTAATTACAATGTTAGATTATGTTTGATCTTCTGATGTGTTTATATGATTGTGTCTTTTCCTAAGTTAGCCACAAGGGTAGCTCCATAACATTCAAAAGTTATAAATACAAAAGCAAAATAAAGGCAGTTTGTAAATAAAATAAATTAATCTGAAGATCTTAACATTTTTTTAAATACAATATAAAATTTTCTTTTCATGTAAAAACATTTTCTCAGTGCTGAAGTTGATTATTGGCCGGCATAAAATATTCTACAAGTTCTTATAATATATGCCAACTTTCTCTTTGTGTGTATATTTAATTATGATTAAATCATTTTTTACAATTCATTTCAACTTCTAAAGCTATATTCCTTAAAAAAACGTGGTTAACATAACATAATATTTTGGGACAACATGAGCCCAATTGGTCCATCTTGGCTGTTCCATCCTCAAAATTAAATTAAAATGATTAAAAAATAATAATGATAAAAAAATTTAAACCCAGCCCTTTTCATTCATATACTTATCAAACTTTTTCTTAAACTAACTTAAATTTACTGCCTCTACAACATCTGCTGGCAACCCATTCCAAAGGCCAACCACCCTGTTAGAAAAATAAAACTGTCTTAGCTGAAGATAACTCCTACCTTGCCAAAATTTATATTTGTGTCCCCTAGTTCTACTATTCTCATTGGTAAATATAAAAAAGAATGATACTTTAACACTATCAATTCCATTTACAATCTTAAACACCTCAATCAGATCCCCACAACTCTTCTTTTTTTCAAGAGAAAACAATTTGAGAGATTTCAGCCTCTGGTCGTATGGCAACCCCTCTATCCCATGCACCATTCTATTAACCCTT
>NW_013669285.1:13171-14695 GCF_000517525.1 Limulus polyphemus
TCCAATTTGCTAACTTATCCCCCACACCTACAGAGATAATTTTTTACAAGCCTTTTATGTGGCACCTTGTCAAATGCTTTCTCAAAATCCAGATACACTAAATCTACACTCTTACCCTCATCTACATAAGTAGTAACCTTTACAATGAATTTTAAAAGATTTTCCCTTAGTGAAACCATGTTAACTTTCCAATAAAATTCTAAATTTTGTTAAATGATTTTACAAAGCATCTTTTAAGAGACTTTCCAGAATTTTTCCCACAACTGATGTAAGACTAATGGATTTATAATTATTGGGACAATTTTTATCACCTCCCTTGAAAATAGGAGTTACATTAGCTAACTTCCAATCCTCTGGTACCTGCCCACTATTCAAGAACTGACAAAAATAAATAGTAGCAAGTGGCTCACATATCTAATCTTTAACCTCCTTCAAAACCTTTGGGGAAATATTATCTAGCCCAGGAGCCTTATCATTTTTTAAACTTCCTATTTTTTCTTAACCAGCTCAGAATTAATGCATTCATCTTGTTTCCATCTATCAACTGTTCAGGATGTGGAATACTGCTTAAATCTTTATTAGTAAAAACTGAAGAAAAAGCAAAATTTAATAACCCAGCCACCTCATAATCATCAGATAGGAGCCTTTCTTTATCATCCCTCAAGGGTCCTTCCCCAATCCTAACATTTTGTTTACCTTAATGTATTTAAAGAAATCCGTACTGTTAATTTTTAAATTTTCAGCCAACTTTTGCTCATACATCCTTTTTGTTGTCTTAAATTCCTGTTTCATCAAGTTTCTTGATCTTCTATATCTTCTAAATCTCCTGTTATACCAGTCAATTTAAATTTATGATGCTTTTCTTTAATTTTATTTCTTAAACTCTTTGTGAGCCAACCTGTTTTTTCACTTGTAGCTGCCCTTTTCTTTCTATTAGGAATATGTTTACATTGAATATTTAAAAATATATCTTTAAAAATTTTCCACATCTTATCATTGTCTCCAAATAACTCAGCTGCCCAATTCACAACAGAACTTTTGTTGCATCCCTTCAAAATTTGCTTTTTTGACATTTGTTATCAAGATATCATTATTCCTTATCTCCATATGCAGCAAAACATTGAACCTAATAGAGAAATGATCACTTGCACCCAAATGTTCCCTTATTTCCACCCTCTCAATTATTTCTGTATTTGAAGTTAACAATAAGTCTAAAATAGCATTGTTTCTAGTTGGTTCCTTGACTAAGTGGTGAAGAAAGCCATCTTGAACAGTTTCCAAAAACCTTTCTTCCTCATGGTTTGATTCTAGAATTTCCCAATCTATATGCCTGAAATTAAAATCACCCATAATTATGACCTCAATTTGTCTGTAACAAATTTTCCCTTCATAGTCATCTATGTTTAACCATGTTTCAGTTATTCCCATTATATTAACATCCTCCATTCCGACCAGTGCTCTAAAGTCATCTATTTTACTTCTTATTCTTCTAGCATTACAATAGTAACAATTAAGCCTATCCTT
>NW_013669285.1:15691-23850 GCF_000517525.1 Limulus polyphemus
AGTTAATAGCCTTAGCAAACAAGCCAGACCCTACTCTATTTAAATTTAATATAGCTTAATATGTAATTTTCAATGAGGAACAACAATGAAATGGCTGGCATATAAAAACTTTCAGGACAATAAGAAAACCTTTCAACTTAGTCTACTTTGGTGGAACAGAGACCGCAACTTCTTGGCCTGGTTACATGAATGGTGCAGTACAAGCAGGAGAGAGAGCTGCACGAGAGGTTAGTAATTATTATAATCTTTCCACAAGAACATCTTGAATGTATTAGAGAAAAATATGTGTTCATCCTATATTATTATTCAAACTTCTTGTTCACTTAAAGAGCACAATTTAAAATAGAAAGAAAGCTAAAGATGAATTGTGTTTAATGTAGTCTAACACTTAGTTCTGTAATTGCTACATTTTGTATTAATGCCCTATGAAATATGTTATACACAGTTCAGAATCTGTGAAAAGTTTCTCAACATGTTTGATATTTATTATTATAATAAATGTAAGTCTGATATTGTGAAATATGTTACCTATAGTCCAGAATTCATAAAAAGTTTCTCAACATGTTTAATATCTTTTATAGTAACAAACATAAATCTGATATGGTGAAATATGTTACCTATAGTCCAGAATTCATAAAAAGTTTCTCAACATGTTTAATATGTATTATAGAAAAATAAATCTGATTCAATTAGTTACTTGTATTATATACAAAACAGGTTCTTCATGCCCTGGGCCATATTTCTTACTCAAGTATTTGGAAGGAGGAACCAGAGATCAAGGTAACTTATCTTCATAGGCATATTATGCTGATATGATAATGTTAAAATATTTTGTCTTCTTATAATTGACAGATTATTTATATAATATAGAATCCTCTGAGGGTAGTTATACATCAAACATATAAAGAAAGTCATTATTGCCTTAAAATCTCTCATATAAATATTATTGTAAGCAGTGTATGTTTCTTAATATAAACATTTGTTATTAATTGGAAGGTTTGATGTTGTGAAGATAGGGCTTAACATCTATATTTTTTTTAAGTTTATGAAATTATTTGGATCATGTAATCATGGAGTTAGACTGGAGCAGATGATGATTGATTCTATAATTAAATTATATTGATTCAGAATTAGCTGAATTGAGTTTAAGTTTATTAATCAGTTACTTGATTTAGTGCTGTGATTTTTTAGTTTGTGTTTTCAAGAAGTACTAGGGATATAAGAATTAGCAAGTAAGTGAAATTGTTGTAATAGCAATTATTGTAGACTTATGCTTATCAGTGGGCATTAGTTAAGCTAAGTTGCAGTCAAATAAATTATTATTAAGTTTAATGGACTTCATATTCTTATTTTCTTTGAATAATTCAAAAGAATCCATCCAACAACATAAATTTCTTACAACAATATATTACATGACTAGATTCAGTTTGAGTCCCACATCAGATGATGGTTAAGTGAAGACTTATTTTATTGTTAAAAAGAAAGCTGAGATCAGTGCCAAATAAGAACAATACTAATACCAATTAAGAGGAGTACAGTTTTAAAACATGTTATGATATATATTTTTTGTGAGGTATATTTTCAGTGTTTTAATTTAGGTTTTAACTAGTGATGATTGAGAGAGACTGCAAAATATCAAGAAACAAGGATACATTTATAAATACAAGTAACCAGTTAGTTAGTCATAGAGAGTGCCTGTCATTCAATGAAATATTTAGTTTCAGTTCCTTCAATGATTGGGATGTTAGTGAATTATTCAAATCAGTGTTAATTATTATGTACATTCACTTACTTTATTTGTGAAAATGTGCAAGTAAGTTTATATGTACATTTCTCATTAGTTAGTAAATTTGTTTTGAAAGTGAAAAGCTATTTGTTAACTTAGGACTACAAGTACAACCATGTACAAGTAATAGGAGCTTGTAGCAAACATTTAGAAAAAATATACTAATTTGTAATTGGACTGGACTACGTATTATTTTCACCAAATAATTTAATTAAAAGAACCCATCCAATGATAGAGTTCACTATAACAATATAAACAAGTTGGAAATGTATTTGACTTATTACAAAACTTGTGTTAATCATACTTAATTCACCAACATCTGTGTTAGTCTTATCATAAGAATTTTAGTAATATTTATATTTTAAACACCAATTATATCTTTCTGTCTAACAAGGATTCCATTAACCGAAATTATTACATTTTTAGGCCTAAGGTTTTCATTTCAATAAGTAGAATTCCTTGTAATGCAAAAATAAAAACTTTGTTTCTAATGAAGGAAAAAATTACTTAAATTCATATGTTTAGATTAATCAGGATGTTGATCGATTACATATTTTTAATGCAATTTTTATAATACAGTAAATAATTAAGTAACAAGTATTGTTAATGTTTCAAATATGTAGTTCACATAACAAACTCAAGTATTGTTTTTAAGAGGTGTTAGTGTTTTTTTTTATAACATCTCATAATTTTCTTGTGCATTATTCAAAATTTAAGAACTTTCCACAATTAGAGAATTAATTGCCCCCTGGTGTAGGTATGAGGCCAAAACTAATAATGTATATGTGTGTGAGGTTGTTTTTTAGAGTACTAAAGCATTTTTTATTTGTTTCATAACTTCAAAATAATTAAGTAGCTTTAAATTCTCAGGTACTAATGGAATACTGCTAATACAACATTAACATCTGATATTTATTTTGTCTCTTTGTCAACAGGAGGTGCCAGCGAAACCATTCCAATTATCATTTATTGAACGCCATCCTCCATCTTTCAGAACTATCATAAGTTTTATTGGCCTTTCAACTGTTGGTTGTATTAGTGCAACATGTTTTTTACTGTATAGATATCTATATAAGCCATGAACTGTTGATACTCCTACTTTGCTCTAACACTGTTCTGTGTATATCTTGGGTGCTTTTTGACCTCTCAACTGCTAATGCTGCTGAATATCTATATAAGTCATGAAATGTTGATGGTTTAATCTCATGATCTTACCTGGTTCTAACACTGCACTTTGTATATCTTGGTTGCTTCTTGACCTCTCAAGTATTAAAGGAGTTCTTTTTCTTAATATTGTACATTATAAAGGAAAGTCATTTTGTTCCAAAAGCTGTATTATTTCTAATTCTGTTTGACATATTTGATAAAACAGTGAACTTGTGCAAATTCAAACCTATTTATATTAAAAAAGAATTTCATTAGGATTTTAAAACTGAGTTGAAACCAGGGACAGTTGTACAATTTTAACCATAGGAACAGAGAACATGTAGTTCAATTGTTAAGTGCTGTACTTGTTTAATTGTAACCATAGAAACAGATCTGAAATTTGAATTATAGAACAGCTGTACCTGTATGATTGTAACCATAGAAACAGAGACAATTTAAAATTAAGACATCTGATTGTTACAAATAATACAAACAAAAACTTTAACTGAAATTTGGAGCAGTTGTGACAGTTTCAAGTATTTATTTCTACCAGAGGTAAGTAAGTTTAATAAGCATGTAAGAAATTTGTTTCACATAAATGACATAGACTGGATGTTTTAGACTTTACTACATAAAATTCGATAAACTTATCACTATAACTTAAGTAAATTTAAGGCTCACTTTAAATAAATAATTATGGCAGGTTTATAGATAATTGAAGCATGCAGATGAAATCTTTCTAAGAATATACAAGAAAAATAATAACTTGCACACTTCTGTAGACTTGTGGAAAATGTACCAAACTTCACAGTTGTACACAAGAAAGATAATAACTTACACACATCTGGAGACTTGTGGAAAATGTACCAAACTTCACAGCTGTACACAAGAAAGATAATAACTTACACACATCTGGAGACTTGTGGAAAATGTACCAAACTTCACAGCTGTACACAAGAAAGATAATAACTTACACACATCTGGAGACTTGTGGAAAATGTACCAAACTTCACAGCTGTACACAAGAAAGTTGATATCTTACACACATCTAAGGGCTTGTGGTTTTGCAACTGCTTAGAAGAAAGATAATAACTTACATCTAAACACTCGTTGGAACAGTGAACTTTATTTATTTTAAACATACAACCAACTGGTGACAAAATAATTGTTTAGGTAGAATAATATTTTCATTGCCACTGAAATAATGTGCATCTCTTGGATTGATCAAACAAAATTCACTTTATTATAAGATCTCTTTTAATTTTCAGTGTAAAATGTCAATATTTGTATTTAATATACAGAAAACAAATGTTACAGGAAATAACTTCCAATTGTTATATGTCTGCGGACTTACAATGCTCTAATCCGGGTTTTCGATACCCGTGGTGGGCAGAGCACAGATAGCCCATTGTATAGCTTTGTACATAATTACAAACAAACCAATTGTTATGCTTTATTTTTTTACCATTCTTGTAGATCTAAACTTGTACACTTTTTATGAACTACAAATATAAAAACTATGTCTTTAATTCACTTGTACACATGATGATAGTCATGTAGCAGTTCCAATCTTTCATTGAAACATATCTTCGTAAAACTGGTAGCAGACTTGTTTTCACCAAAGTAACGTAATAACAGCAAGTTACATTCAAGGTTTAGCAGAGTTTTGTTTAATAGAACCACTAGAAGCAACACTGGAATCCCCCAAAACCTGCATAACTCAGTGTCAAGTAGTGAATTTAATAATAAATTGAGCTTCAAATATATTTTTAGAATTTTTATTAACTTTTCTTTTGAGAAATTCAGAAGAATAAGCTAGTCACATCAATGCTACATATTCTTCAAATGATATAGATTCCTGTGATTATTAAAAGACAACTCGAATTACCATTATCTTATCTTTCCATGAAAATCTACCATTAAAACAATCTCTCATGATTATTAATGAAAATAACAGATTTTCCAATAATATCTTACAAGTCAATAGTCACATTTAACTTCATTTTGCAAAGTTTTAGCATCAGCTTCAAATTCTTTATTTCTATTCACATGTGTCTTATTCATTGTGTTTATATTATGTAAATGATTTATTCGTGTATAATACACACTCATGAATGACTTCATTTAATGTTTCTACATACATGTAAAACTAAAAAAATGTATTTCTTCATACATCTATCATAAACATATACGTATATTTCCATAACATATTGTTGCATACACTAATAACTTTCCATATACTGCCTCTGGCTCCCACTCAAATAAGTATTACACCTACTGGCACCAGCCATCTTAAACTGTATATTTTAATCAAGCAGCTATCATCCGATATAAGATTAATATTTTTTAAAGAAAAACTCTGTTTGATAGTGCAGAAAGTAAGGGCCACAAAGCCATTTTGGTCCCATTAATCTTGTGATCATTAAGCCGTTCTAACTTCAGATGAGCAAGTGATAATTATAGAATGTATAGCATTGTACCTTACAATAACACTTGATAGCTTGGAAAATAAGGAATGCTATTTCATTTCAGTCATTGGTTTCTTGACCAAATGACTGCCCTAACTCTCTCTGAGTTCAAACCTAGCCATATCGATTAAGAAGTTATGATTGGTGGTTTTGTAAACTGTCAGCTGCATCATACTTTTAGATCTGGTACTTCCTCGTCTGACTTATCCTGAACTGCCAGTTAAGTACTCTCAACTCATGCCTTCTCATATTCAGGGTTCTAGTGAGATAAAATGGTGATTTCATCTTCGTCTGACTCGGTTACCTCTATTCTGACTCTTGATCAAGCCTGTTCACCAGAGGTTCATTGATCACATACGTATTCAGCTGATCGATGTGTACTATGTGCTTTTCATGCACACCTTGATCGACATAACTCGTACATTAATAGATTGCCTTGTCAGATCATAAGATGAGGTCCTGTCAAACCAGAGCTAAGAGGCTTCCATGTTACTGCCATATACCAAGACCCTACCCAGTGTTCACTTTAGTACATTTTTTTCTACTAGTGTTTTATCATAGCACCTCTTCTGTTATACAAACATCTTAACTCGATTGTGGTCAGGACAATCACCATTGAACATTAGTACAAGTGCACACAACATCTTAGCATCCTCCAGCCTTTCTGTTATTGAAAGTCAGAAGAATCTCATGCTTTGAATAATTAGGAACCACTAGTTGAAACACACAGTGAAAATAATGGTACATCATACCTTCCTTCTCATAAAAGTGTCATAGCTTATGAGCATCCATGCTATGTTCTCAATCTGAGCCAGATGGGCTTTATCTTGCCATGTACTAGTGTACATACTAGAACTAAGTCCTTAATGTGCTCTTCTAGAAGCTCCCAAAGTGTTGATTGTGGCATTTTTACATTAGTGGAATCTCATACTATATGACTTGTTATCGTTATAATAGGAATGGTCTTCGCTCCCACACACTGTCCAGGATCCAGACATTTAACAAATGCACAGTGTCTCATGTCTGGTGAGATAATCCATCTATATTTCCATGTTATGGACCTGGGTGATAATGTATGATTAAAGCATACTTCTGTTATCCAGCATACCATCAACCACTTCAGAAATGCATGATCCACTTGAACAATGATTTTTCTACCATAGAAGTAATACTGAAAGTGTTTTATGAAGATAACAACTACAAGCAATCTCTTCTTCTTCATATGGGATCTGCATTCAGGAGCCATATGCATGTAACTAGTATATGCAATTACATGTTTTATTCCATCCTATAACACTGCTCCAATTTACAATAACTGGCATTGGTATAAAACAAGAATTCACAATCCTTTTATGGATATGCCAACACAGGGACTTCTACTAAAGTGCTTTTAAAGGTGTGTCTTTGTCTTATTAAAATATGATGATGAGCCAGTTTTCGAGAAACAGGTCATACAATGCAAAACTAAAGAAACTTTTTGCACTTTTTGTTTGGTCACAAGATTGGACCTGTTTTGCACTGATGCTATTTTAGCAGGATGGATGGAGATTCCTCCTATATCTATTAACAAGAAATTCCATTTTCAGGTACAAGAATGCACATTTTCTAGGTTTAAGTTTCAACTCTGCTTCTTTTTATTCATTGAAGTAAAATTTTCAGGTCTCAGCCGCATACTTAAATGCTTTATTAAACACCAAGACATCGGCACTATAGATTAGGCACTTTTTTCATTGAAGCCTTTCACTGTAAGCTCTATTAACTTCTCAAAAGTGGCAGATGCATTAAACAGCATGACACGAAACTCATACAAGCCACCTCTTCTGCCCTTGTCATCCAGAAGCCAGGTCTAACATACTGAACCTGACATTTATTTTTCATGTAATGAAAAGTCGTCAGTGTGAGACCACACTCACCTATCTAAAGTCAATGGAGAACCTGATCATACCTGCCTTCTTTCTGATAATCACTACTGAAAATGACCAAGTGCTCTCTGAAGGCTGTTTGCTTCTGTAATATAACACCAATGTATTTAAGTGCTGATTACACTCTTGTGCTCCAGGGAAGCCTGCACAGTGGTTGTTTAATTGGGCATGTCTCTCCAGTGTCTATGTAATGTTGTCTACCTGTAATTTGAGTTGCTGCTACATTGAGTTTAGGTTGTCTGCACAATCCTTAATTAGGAATCTCATATGTGTTGTTATCCATGTTTTTACTTTCAGGCATTGTGTGGTAGACACAGCCCTAGCATTACTATTATCTTTGGTTACTTACAATTCTTATTTCTTTCTGAAGACCATTCCAGTGTGCAGCTGGATAACCTATCATCCATAATTGCAGAACATCACTGGTACTTCACTTCCCCTTGGACAGATAACTGCCAAAGATAATGCTGTTTGCTTTCTGAACAGAAACTTTTTCATGCATAGGCTCAATTAACCACTTTAGACAGCACTGACACACTAGATGTTATTTATAACAAACCATGAAACATCACTTGTGTACATGGGGGTACTGTAACTTCCTCTCTCACGTGCATTCCACTGTTCTTGAGTTTATCTGACTGACAGGTGATAACTCTACTGCAGAGAATCAGTTCACCCATTACACAAGTCACCTAATGTTTCACAGGCAGAGACATTGGTGGCACTATGGGAGTATCAGAATAGTCCTGCCAATTTACCAGTGGCGTAGCAAGAGGAGGCAGTTGCCCCCGAGCGCAGGTGTGAAGGGGCGCAAAATTTCCTCTGGCCTATAATGCC
>NW_013669285.1:24850-27268 GCF_000517525.1 Limulus polyphemus
GGCTTCTCATATAAAACATAAGTTTAAAAACTAGGGATATAACAGAAATTTATTCTGCATGCTTGAAAGATTACTCTAGTTATGTGACTTTGAATAATACTAGATGACATAAATATCAAAATGGTTTACAAATTATGTAAGTACACCTAGTAGGCTATACCTCATTAGTTCCATGTTTACAGTTGTGATATCGTGAGATGTTATATTGTGACTTTATTTTAGGCCTGTGTAAAGCGGTAATTGATTCTTTATATTATTGTCATTAAGTGGGTAATGAGTCACAAAACAAATAATCAAAACATTTCAGAGGTGGGGGCGCCAAAAGTGTTTTTGCCCCCGGTGCTGAGAACCCTTGCTACGCCACTGCCATTTACTGAATACCAGTGGCGGTCACTGCAATGCTGCGATGTGTGAGTGGTTGTTTGACCTTTGGCTGGGTTCAGTTTATTCAAAGTACACTCACTGCAGCTGCTGCTACAGGCTTTTTCCTCTTTTGCAACTTGCTTGAAGTTACCATTTCATACATCATCATAATAGAAACTGCCTCAATAATGGTGTGAAGGTTCTCACACCTAGGTGATGCCACATTACCTTGCTGAAAAGCCCTTCCAAGAACTTATCAATGAGGATATTCTAGCGATCTGCTAAGACCATTGCAAGGTAAGCCATATCATGCAAACAGTACAGATTATCTGCATAAGTTCGCCATCTTAATTATACGCTATACACAAACATGGTATGCACTTGCTTAAATATTAAACACAACAGACTGTTACTCTACCTGGATGATTTCATGGACAATGTTTATTGTACCACCAAGAAGAGAAAGATTCAAATAAGGAGTAATTACGAGTAAATCGACATTTAGTATCACTACTGCTATGTGATGTGTTACTGCAGGACCTTCTTGGACAAATTCAGCCATATCACGACTAAGTCCAGTTTATTAATTGAGCTGGCCAATACAACAACAACAATGCCCCATTAAGAAACCAATGGACTTTAACAAAAAGGTACCTTGGAAGACATATCAGGCTCAGTTGAAAATAATTTCCAGAGTGAATGAATGGACTAATAAAAATCAACGAGGAAGTCTAATTTCAATTCTTCACATAAGAACAGCTTGCCACCTCACTCACAAGAGCTATAAGACTAGAGCTGAGTAGGCCTCACAGTTGATCAATGTCAGAGTTTACATGACTTGCTCATGGATTATGAAGATACTTTTTCAGTGGAATTCATTATTTGGGCCAAACAAATTAAATATTCCCAATATATCAGTTAGCCAGATTATTTCCACTTGGAAAACAGACTCAGGAAGGAAAACTGCTAGAATCTGGTGCATCCTGCTGAAGATTGATCTCATTGCATAGGAGGCGTGGGTGACTGAGGGTCGTCATGGTTATTTGCAGTTTGACAAATCTTACATTGAATGATATGGTTTCTATAGGATTTCCAAGAATTTGGCGATAGGAGTAGCCAAATCCCAGCTCTGGTTGATGCCAAGAGAGATTGGAGGTATACTTGTGTATGTCCTTCAATCTGATCTGTTTCACTAACATGTGGGACATCAGGCACCAATTGGTAAAGATGGTAATCCACAGGCAATCGTTTTCATACTACCCAGAAGCAGGAATCTAATGATTATTCAAATATAGTAGTTCTGAGCATGCCTATTTCTGTTTACCCCCAATGTTTTGGGCATCTCAGCCTGGTGTTGGCCGAGCCTCCACAGGAGAAAGTACCCATTTCTATTTATGATCTAGGCTAAGCAGATTTCTTCTCCCAACGTTTAAATTCACAGCCAAGGAAGGTCTGGATCATTTTTCTGAAAATATTTCAGACAGGCTACGAAATATCCGGTGCTGAATCTGAATGCAAGGGTCACTACTTGACTCAATCAAGTGTTTGGATAAGGAGGAAGATGCTGACAGTATATGTCTGGCTATCTGAGTGAAGTCACACAAGGAAACGCCTGTGGAGAAGCAACATGGTAGTTCTGATGATCTGTTGAGATGACGATTATGACCTCCTAATCTTGACTGAGTTACCAGCAGTTAGAAGAACTATCACCTTTACTTTCCAAGCTATCAGCAATGTCTTACTGAGAGATGTGTACGGGATATCTGATGATAGTTACTGTGATGAAGGCTGATTTTAGTAGATGTAACGCTTAGAGCATTATCTGTTTGTATGACTTAAGATGATCGCTAGGAGTTTGAACACTCCACTTAAACTTAAAGAAAAATTTTGTTGGTATTTTATACTTTAACGAACATTAATACGTGCCTGCACTGCACCATATTTTACACAGGAAAAATATCACATACAGTGAAAACAAGAACTAAGGGCGCATTTAACTATTTGAGTTTAATCGACAAGTTGATTTTTTGAGTGACTCTCTTAATATTAAGGCCC
>NW_013669285.1:28131-39955 GCF_000517525.1 Limulus polyphemus
AGATAGCCCTCGTGTAGCTTTGCGCGAAATTCAAAACATTTGTTTGTCTTGTAACACCACACAACGACTGAATTTCATGTTCTTTTCTTTGCATTTTCGTAACTGAAGAGAACTGAAGAACAGAATATGAACTACGTTCTTTATTCAACTGTGGCCTGGTGAACCCTGTTATTACACGAAAGACCCCCGGTGGGACAGTGATAAGTTTATGGACTTAAAACGCTAAAATCCGAAGTTCGATTCCCCGCGGTGGACATAGTGGGTAGCCCAGTGTGGCTTTGCTCTTAAACATACAAACAATTGCACGAAAGACCTCGTCGGCACTGGACACAACATACATAGTGTCTTTTACATATTGTTATACATTTTTTCTTTACTCTCTCTCTTAATGTACTTAGAATATGTAACACTATAGCAATTAGTAGTCTCCCTCTCTCTCTCTCTAGTTGTGTGCATTGTTTATTGAATTATGTGAAACAATAAGAATGAAATGAAACACAATTTATCAATGCAATACCTTTACAATAAAACAGATTACTGAGTATTTTTTTTCTTAGAATGTTTTTGCTGGTTAGTACAAGAAATTGATTTAGTGTCAAGAGTTTTCTTTAAACCTGCTGTTTGATTGGCTAAGTCTACACAACGTGCACCAATCACGTGCACTTTTAAATAATGGTGCAAATTTCGAAGTGTGGTGGGGATGAATTATGCTATTGTGACGCTGAACTAAAGTAACGAGAGTTCTAATTTTCGAAACGGTTTGAGCTGCTGCAGTTTGATAAAACTTTGAATTGAAATTAGCACGAGGTATCCATATTCGTAGTAGTTTAAGATGAATTGTTTTAAACTTAGTCAACCATATGTTGTACTGTTAAGTAAACTTAAACTAAAGTGTTATTATTACTGTTAACGTTATTGCAATGTTAACATTGTTGGCACTACTAATAATAGTACTAATTAGTATTACTAATAGCAATACTGTTAGTATTATTCAGTATTTAGACTTCTGTTTCTTATTTGTGTTAAGAATAAGAGGTTATTAGTATTACTGCTAGTATAGTACTAGTTGTAATGAGAAATAGAAGTAGAATAACTACTCACTTATAAGTTATACTAATAAATAGTAGAAATATAACTATACTTTTGCTACCACTGTTTTACATTTTAGTACTTAGTACTACTACTACTAGTAGTAGTTTTAATAATCTCGTCAAAGTATTGTTAGTATTAGTCAACATTACTCTGTAGGCATAAGGATTATTTCAGGTATGAGTTGTATTTTGTTTAAAATCTAATACTGGTCAAACTCAGTACTACTAATATAGTCATAGTATTTAGTACAATTAAACCCTAATTTGGGTTTAAAAATAAAATTTTCACAATATTACATGACATTGTAAGCATGGCTATTTGACATGTATATATCATAAGAGTTGCTAAAATTTTCAAAATGACAATGAGTAACAGGCAAACCTCAAAAAGCCACTATGACTACTCTGCCTTAGCTCGTCAGTTGGGTATCCTTTCTTCTAGCAGTGTGTCTGGGCACCAACTTGAGACACCTGAACTTGAAGCACAATTATCACATTTGTCCAATGTATTGATTGCTTTTTAAGGAGTTTAATGTTATATCTTAAATGTATCTAATGTTAATAACTAAAATACATATTTACTTAATTAAGTTTAATAGCTTAAAAAGTTAAATGCAAATTTGTATATGGCAAGTTCTAGCTAGGTGTCCTCAGAAAGTAGCACAGCTTGTGTGTATTTGACCTGTCATGCAACTTGACAAGTTCTACTTGTTTTAATCTAGTGGTGTATTCCATATGACCTTGGTAAATGGAGTCTGTCCAATGGCCATTCTTGATAGGGGCTTATGAAGGGAAAAAAACCAAAGTTGATCAGTTCTTAAAAGTAATTTGAATAGAATTTAAGGGAAAAAAAAAGCTAGCAGTTATAGTTAAACTGTTTTAAGTCTGTTTGGTATGATAAATTCTTAACAATTTGTTGGAGTATGTAAGATTAGGATAAAGAAACACATGCTTTTATGAATGTTAAGCCTGTTTGTAGCTATAATATACAGACAACAAGGGACCACTTGGTATTTCAAGGCTGTCTTAGCAAAACCAATAAATTCCATAAGCTAGTCATCCCATTATAAAACTAAAACTAACTGGAACTTTGCCCATATCTTTCAAATCATAAACTCTTGTCCCATTGTTCTAACAGTATAGCACAAACAAATCAGAAGCCTTTATTCTCTCAATCCCGCATATAATCCAGGGAACTTTAATAATATAACCTCTTACCATTCTTTTAGGTAAAATTTCAGGTTGTCCTGAAGGCTGTATTGATTGTCTGAAAAAAATAAACATAGACCCTAAAAAAAAGATTGAATTAAGACAATATGGATGTACAAAGACCCTGAAAAAAGACTCAATTACAATAATTTTGATGTTTTCTCATCTTATTTATTTCCAAAAAAAGTACAGTTAATGTTTAGTTGACAATTTTACATCTTTATTCAACTAATATTTGATGCCTTATTTTCCGGGAAGCTCATTACATTGGAAAAAATAAACCCAAACCTAATATTACATAGGGAAACAAAGAGTCAATGACCTGTAATACTTTTAAGCAGAACAGCAGTCTTAGCCAATCATGTTCAATGTTTTTATTCTAACCAGCTTGGCCTGTCTGCCAAGTACAGTAAAGTACAGCCTGTAGTAAGACTAGACTTGCATCAGAACTCTCACACATATTACTATACTGTAATATGTACACAATGCCTGAGCTCTGCACATACACACACACACACACACACACACCACTGATGTATATTGTCATTAATATTTGTAGTTTGTATTGACCTGGAGAGAGGCAAAGTTAGTCTTATTTTATTTATTCTTATTCTGTTTGTGCTGATCTAAACTTTCATAAAATTTTGTTTGCAGTTATCATTATTATGTTCTATTTAAGTTGTGGATTTTTCCACTTTCCTCAGGGTAGCTAGGCCTTCCGTATTTCCTATACTTTATCAGTCATGTCTGTCTAACATCAGCCTTAGGCCTATATGTGCTAAATTGAAAGGGGGTCAGTGTTTCAACTGTAACAGTTAATGATGAAAATTCTGAGTTTGATTTTGTAAATTTGATCGTTTTAGTTCCTACCAAAAGCTTATCAGTAAGAAGTTGAGACAGCCATGTTAGTTTTATTGTCGTAAGCATCTATACTAGAAATTAATCTCACTAAATATTCGTGTTATTGGTGCTCCTTTTCATTGTGAATTCCCGCCCACCCATATATATGCATACAAACATTGCATAATATAATGTGTGGTAATGTAACTAACTGAGCTGTTTATACTGTACTGTGCTACTACACATAACTGTTCATTCTCAGTTGAACTCCATACAAACTTTATGTGCAGCACAGAGGCACAGCTTGTACACAATAGAAAGTTTAGTGAATAAAACAGTATTATTAGCCAATCAGAAAAGCAAACTTTTCCTTATGTTTTAAGCCCCTTTTGGTGGATTGAATAACATATCTCTTGTACAGAGTTCAATCTTTTTTTTTATTATTTTTTTGTGGAGGTTCAAATTTTCTAGTTCATAGTTAGGAAATTTACTGATGATTTTGGTCGAGGATCAGAGACAACGTTAGTTGTGTAGTGTGCACATGGATAAGTGTACAGTAGACTGCGATGCTGTTTTGAGTAAGGGTCTGTTCCAAGGTGTTAGTTATCCATTAGGCAACACAGGGGATTAAGTTGGTCATCCAAGGAAGTTTTTAGTCATCTTGAACAACCGTTAAAATTGATTTCTGTTAGATTTGTATTTCAGTACTTATTAAAAATTCAAATGCTGTACTAGCCTTACCTGTAATATTTAACTTATATTTAAATTATTTGGGTGTAGATGAGAAAGTTTATCTTTTTTAATTTAAAAAAAGAGACCAATAATCTAGACATCAAGTCCTACTATTTAGGCAACCTGGTGAAGGGATTCAGAAAGACCTAGATCTTTGTAACAAGACCTTCATTTGTACTATGTAAGCATATTTATATCATTCTGGCTATTCAGTTTTGGTTTGTAAGCACTGTCTTACCAAACATACCAGGATAATACATTGTGACAAAGGGGATGTGTATTTAATCTCTAGGTCTGACTTCTGCATTAACCATAACTTGGACTGTATAACATTTAATTTCTGCTGTTTGTCCATATCTGGTAAACTAGATCCCCAATCCTCTTGTAGGACAACTTTCTGACCCTCAAATTGCATTCTGAATTGTCTCAAAGATTCAGTTTGGGATTGTGAAGTAGAATCTGAATATGGAATGCTTTATTATTTGGTGCATTATTGTTTTAAATTGTCAGCTCAGCATTGTCTAGAATGTTGCAGATCAATAAAGCATTAATGGTCATTACCAAGAGATCAAGTCCAGACATGCCAAAACAGTCCTGACATTGTACTATGTAGGTCTTTTCACATTGCAACGGTGTAGTCATTTTGTAAAGCATTCTTAATGTAATTTTGATGACGAGACTCATCTATATGAAACATGAAGTGAGCATGGTAATTCCTTTTTGCATATGTTAGTTTTCATTATTTTTCAACATGAGAACTGATGGCTTCTGTTAAAGGCTGTGAGCTGTCACTATGGTCATTCATTAAAACCCTGAATGATGAATTACAGGTTGTGAGCTGAAGCTGTGGACATTCATTAAAGTCCTGAGCGATGATTACAGGCTGAGAGCTGCAGCTGTAGAAATTTGTTAAAGTGATATACTGTGAAACAGATTATTCAGATTAAATTGTTCAGTTAACTACTATGCTGAAAAGCTCAAATTTTGTATTTTTTAAAGTATTCATTTCCATTTATTTTGTACTAGATGTCCACTAACATTTAACCAAAGAAGGATCAGTTCTTCATTACTCTACCAAGTTCCACCATGTTTTATTTACTGTCATCATCTTGTCTGTTATGTCTGTATTATATGGATGACTGAAATTTAAAGGTTATGATTTTGAAAAAAATAAAAAAATTGCAGTATGCAGTGAAAGTACAAAACTTTAAGATAATTTTTAATGTACAATTTTACAACATGGAATGAAATAAACAGATCATTCTGGTTAAGTAAAGAACATTTCAGTGCTAAGGACAGTGATGAGAGTCAAAGTCCTTAAATATATTTATAAAGAAAAAGGTGTGGTTAAGAAAATTTGACTCATTACTGTTGGTTAATAATGACTATGAAAAAGTCTTGGCTATCACCTGCAAAAACTTTAATTGAAAGTTCATATAAAACTGATAAAATATCATGAGATTGTTTCCAACCTTTTTTTCCTTACTTAATTTCAGGTGAACTTGCTGGTGGTCACCTCCAACAATGACTTCTGTAAATGTTCTTAAAGGACCTGGTCATAAAGCAAAAGAAGGAGTAAAGGTAGGGAGGTCAAATCTAATGTTGTACATTCAATCTTAAGTATAACCAGCATGTCTGTGTTTGTACTAGTGATGAATCTAATGTTGTACATTCAATCTTAAGTGAAACCGGCATGTCTGTGTTTGTACTAGTGATGAATCTAATGTTGTACATTCAATCTTAAGTGAAACCGGCATGTCTGTGTTTGTACTAGTGATGAATCTAATGTTGTACATTCAATCTTAAGTGAAACCAGCATGTCTGTGTTTGTACTAGTGATGAATCTAATGTTGTACATTGAATCTTAAGTGAAACCGGCATGTCTGTGTTTGTACTAGTGATGAATCTAATGTTGTACATTGAATCTTAAGTGAAACCGGCATGTCTGTGTTTGTACTAGTGATGAATCTAATGTTGTACATTCAATCTAAAGTGAAAACAGCATGTCTCTAGTATAGTTATTTGTCTGTTATATTGATAAGACTAACATTGTAAAATCAAACTTAACATTTGCCACACGAGCTAGCCAGAGTATCTTTTAATACTGAGCCTAGGATAGTAAACGGGGGGTAATTCTTGAAACTGGTGATTTAGGATTATTTTGATAGGTCTTGATGAATGAAGCTCAGCACAACTTTTAAAATTAAAAAGAAAAAAAAAGCTAAATATGAATGGAAATATGGCATGATTAAACTTATATGGATTATACTATGGTGGTACCATACTGGGCATTATACAATCCACTTTTATATTTACTATTCATTGCATAATTGGCCTTTTTAATTTGAGAATTGCTAGGGAAAGCAATACACCGTGCATCTGCTTAAACTTCACTGTTGCCATCTTTGGGCTTTACAGTGCCATTAGTTTCACAAAATATTGAATCTAATGATTTCTTATTTATGATTTCAGTCCCCCCCTTTTTGAAGATAATGATACTATTGTGGCCATTTTGTTTGTTTTGCTGTCAATGGAGTAATCAATTGATGAATCTTTGATCCAGCTGGTATGTCAAATTGGTTGGGATATCGTTGAATAATTTCCTCTCATCTGACCTGGACCCATGGTTTAGCTTAATTACTACACTTAAAGCATCACATTAACAACCACATCTAGAACATTTTTAGCATGTTTCATTGTTACATCACTTTACATTTACAAGTTAACTTCTCAATGTTGCCTCTCATGGTCACAGGTTTAGTCCAGTGACCTAGACCTTGAAAATAGTGCCAAATTTCTTTTTGTCTAATTAAAACAACCCAAACCTTTCTGGAATGACTCATTTTTTGGATCCACATCAAGATGTTGGGCTGGTTTATGTAGCAGATGTTAAAGTGAAATTAACAAAAGTTGGTCTCACATTTTGGAAAACTCATTAATTCTCAGTTTTATTTTTGGCTCGTGTTATACTATACATTTATATTACCCATGAGTTATTCCGAGCTGCTTGCATGCATGCCTTGTGAACAATTTCTTATTATATTATTATTTATTTTACCTAATCTAACCTAAAGAGTTTCCTGTTTTTACATTTTAGTTACTTTTATAATAATAAATAAAGAATACACGTGAAAAACAAGAAATAAAGTACACTTAACCCTACTTTTTTATATTAATCGTAGTAGTGCACAAAATAATTTTTATTTAATTAAATATTGCACCAAAGAACATAGAATAATAACATGCAAAAAGCTGACAATATCCTACAACTTTCACAATTTTTGTGGCTTTTTAACTATGCGACAAGAACTGTTACAAATTTATCCAAACTAGCCAATGTGTTTTCTGTGGGAACGAAGCTTGTACTGAAAGAAAAATTAACATTTTTTGTATGGAAAACAATGTAATATGGTATGTCATTTGACAGATGAAAACTTTGGCTTTTTATTGGTTAGAAATAATATAGTATTAAACATAAGAGAGAAATATTAACAAATCTCGAGAGAGAGGATGTAACAGGTGGATGGGGTAAGAGGAGTCTGATTTTCAATTTCATGGCTCTGTAACTAAACAAAATTGAAGGCTACAAAAATTAAGTAATTTGCATTAAAGTGCATACTTCTTGGAGGGGAGGTAAATAAATTAGAGAAGAGGGGATGTCTAGAGAAAAAATTTATTTTTCACACTAGGGGAAATTCAGGATCTATTTTTAATATTGCTTTATAAAATTAAGGTAACTCACTAAAGACTTTGTGACATGCACAGTAAAGGATGCCTGAGGCAAGAGGGATAATTACTGATGAAAAGTCACTAGACATTTTCAAGTCACTTCTTTCTCTGGTTAATTGTTTGTTGTGTTGTTTTGTAACAGCTGGGGTGTTTGGTATTTCTTGTAATTTTTAGGTTTTACTTTATATATCAGGAACTATTTTGTTTGAAACTGAATAAATGTGTTATTAGAATAAAAACATACAATTTACCTATTTTTCATTAGTTGCCATAATATGTTAAACAGTATTTGCTAATTGCTAATCAAATTCAGTTTTGATTAGAAGTTTCTGTTAATCAAATCCACCAAACTATTTTGTCCCCTGTAATGACCTTTATTTATTCCTTCAATAGAAATCTTCAAGGGTTTTTGTTAAGGGACATGAGGATTTTGTAGTTCATTTTATTTTATTTTGGTGTAGTCATAAATATCATGTATTATACGAGTTCTATTGTATTTTTTATGCATTTTGTAACAGATATTTTTTACCATGTTCAGCCCAGCTAAAAAGCTCTATTATTGAACAAAACTAGTAGGTTTAAAATGTTTTTTACATGCCTGTAATTGGAAATATATTATGGACTATTAAAAGTAATGTAGTAAAAGCCATCTGCAGTCTAGTGTGATTTTAATTAGTACTATTAGGCATTTCGGTTTCATTACATCGCTTGCGTTTAAAGCAGTAACATTTGTGTGATTTTTATCATTGTTATTTGATTTGTTGTTTTTAATAATACCAGCTTTTGACTTTTAAAGCAATATCACAAATGTGATTTTTATCACATTTACTATGGGTATTGGTTTTATTATTTTGATGGCTTTTGGCAGTAAAAACAATAACATTAAGTGTTCAAATATTAATTAATTTGTGTTGTACAAGACAATCTGAAAAAATTGAATTTTGAAAGCAATATTTTTTTTTCTTCAACAGAATGACAAGCTAGTAAACAATATTTCTAAAAGATCTGCCGAGAATTCTCCAGAGGATATCCCCAAGAAACGGTCAGTATTTGGAGATATTACTAATGCTCTGGTGGGTGGACATAAGAAAGTTTTTGGTCAAGAAGTGAAGAAAGTTGGCATAAGATTTTCCAAAAAGCAGAAGAAAACACAGCAATCTGAGCAAGTGCAAGATAGTTTAGAAGAACAGAATGCTGACAACACGTACTCTGAAGATACCATTAGGAGTAGTCAGGAACAAGGGGAAGATACTACTTTGTACATTACGGCAGTTGAAGAACAATGGTCGGTACTGGTTATGTGTTAATATTGTTCATTGGGGTATGATAATGGCTTGGTGTTTTAGGGATTAACTAACATCTTGAGTTTCAGTATCATTAACAATTATTCTATTCATTTTCTTAAAGTTTTTAATAATTATTGAAAACTTTGTTGAATTATATCTTTATTTTATTTTTACTTGACTATATTCTGTTATGTTGAGTCAGAAGATAACTTTAGCCTTTCCCCATAGTGGTGACTTTTAACAATTTTCTTATGTAACTTACATGCTAGAAGATAAGTTTAAAAAGTCTGTTATGGTGATGAACTGTAACACTTATCATAAGTAACTTTATGCATTATTAATTAATTTTACTGTTCTTATTTGTTAAATAATGGCGAGTTAAAACATTATTGTTTTGTAGCAAAATATTTTCTGTCCATTAGTGTGGAATCAGAAGATAAGAAACCTGAATGTGAAATTACAGCCTATGTTTCCCAAATTGTTCCATCTGGAGTCTTTGATTTTGACCAGGAATGCCTTGAAGACCCTTTTTCTGAGGCTGTGTACGCAAAGAACATATTTAGCTACTACAGAGAAAGAGAGGTAAGATTCTTGTCTAGTTTATTTAGAGTTCAAAAACATTGAACAAAGAGCATTGAAATCTACTTGCAAGTCCATACTTATCATGTAAAGGTATTGTATATTCTGAATTAAAAACTATTGAATGAAGGGCATTTAAGTTTACTTGTTTTCTGTTTACCTAAGTGGCAGTTACATGTATATAAAGCATATTTAAAGTCATCCTGTAAAAAATGAAAGAGAAATGTTTTATGGTAAATTTGGCTGTTTTTTTAATATTAAAACTTTAAATTTTTAGAGAATAAGGCTTCTGATTGTAACATGGTATTATTTACTTGTTAGAGAATAAAGCTTATTTTAACATGGTATTATTGACTTGTAGAGAATAAGGCTTATTGTAGCTTGGTATTATTGACTTATTAGAGAATAAGGCTTATTTGTAGCATGGTATGCCTTATATTGTTAGAGAGTAGGACTTGTAACATGGTATGCCTTATATTGTTAAGAGCGTAGGACTTCTTACTGTAACATGATATGCCTTATATTGTTAGAGAGTAGGACTTGTAACATGGTATGCCTTATATTGTTAAGAGCATAGGACTTCTTACTGTAACATGATATGCCTTATATTGTTAGAGAGTAGGACTTGTAACATGGTATGCTTTATGTTGTTAGAGAGTACAACTTCTAGCATGGTATGTATGAACAAACTATTTTATTGTGTTGTTGTACAGTGCACGGTAATGATATACATACATATTGAAGAACATAACACATGATAGTTAATTATACACGTGTCAGGTTTTTATGTATGGGCAGGATTCTTTACAGTAAGTGTCTGTGACTTGTTTGTGATAAATTTTAACAATAAGCTTTAAATAATTCCTTTTTTTTTATCCAAGTCCACACAGGCTGGTTCAGTTACTTTAGAACACAATTTGATAAGGCAAATTATTTTTCTCTACCATGTCTGTGATAATTTCACTTTACAAATTGCCACTATACACTTTTTATGGCTAAGCTCACAATCACCCAGTTTAGATTGATCTATTCTATCTAACTAACTCAAACTACATTTTAGACTCATATATCACAACAGAAGCCTAGAACATTCCACACCCTACGAAATATTATGATGCAATAATACTCAATTAAAAACAGTGAGAAAAACATAGTAGGTTCTAGTAACATCATTCAATAATACAACAATTGCTAATTCGCAACAACTGAACTACAGAATGTATGATTCATAAACAGTTACATAAACTTATCACTTCTAAAAATAATTAAATTTAACATTCTCACTATACTTAAACCATCTAAATCATAACTCTTGCATTAAACTTAAACAGTCGTGTATATCTAACAATATGCTGCTCTTTAAGAAAAATATTCTAAATATTTTTTTTATACTATGTACAAAGACTTCAGTTTGTGCACAAAGTATATTCATGCAGTCTGCACCAACATTTGTAACCCCCTTGATGGATTCGATGTGGAACTGGTAGTTCTGGAGGTACAATGCTCATCTCATGATCCTCACACTTTCAATTTTGTACCTCTGTATCTATGCAAGTAGCTGATGGTCCATCTGGATAATGAACTCTTTCCTGTAAAGATAATTCTGGAATTTCCGGATGGCAAATATGCTGTCCATACACACTCGTTCAGTCACAGGGTAGTTCTCACTACTCAACAGGTCTTTACTGACATAAACTACAGGAAATAGTCCATCTACATGTTCTTGCAAAAGTTATGCTTAAATTCCAATGTCTGAAGCATGAATAGTTTGTTGAAGTCTAGCATTCTAAGGATTGACAAACTTCCTAACATGTTCTTCAACTTCTGGAATATCATCTGCAGTGGTTGTTCTCACTTCAGCATGGTTTGTGATGAACTTTCTATAGTATCCTGCTAACCCTAAAAAGGATCTGACTTGCTGCTTGGTCATTGAAGCTGATGCTTCTTGTATGCGGGTTAGCTTCTCCTCTTCCATGCCTATCTGTTGGTTGTCCATCTTGTGTCCAACAAAGTCCAGCACAGAATAACCGATGCAGCTCTTAGAGGGTCTGATGGTCAGACTGCCCTCACTCCCCTGAACAGCTGTCTAATTTTCTCCAGGTAGTTTTCCCATCTGGCTGTGTGAGTCAAAGTGTCATCCATATAACTCTTTCAACCCAGGCTCGGTCCCTGGGACTGACCTCTTAACCATTTTGTGCTTGTTATAGTTTTCATGCTATAACTTTTTAATTAGTAAGCGAATGTTAACAAAATTTGGCAGTTTATCAGTAAACATTACAATGCTTTCATACACAAAATATCTAATATTCTTATTAAGTCTTAAAGTTTGTACAGCAAAGTTTTTCTCATGCCTTTTTT
>NW_013669285.1:40899-43274 GCF_000517525.1 Limulus polyphemus
TATTACGTGAGCAATATCTTAGCAAATAGAAAAGATAAGCCCTTATTATTATTTTATTTTCTAGCTTGTCTATATCTGTAATTTGAGTTTCTAATTCGTATGAAACTGTAGACATAGTATTTTGACATCACAAACATCTAATTTGAACCACGTGACACACAAAAATTGATGTTTATCTGTGTTTTTTTAATATTTACTTTTAAATTAACAATTTGAATAATGTATAGTTCTAAAATTTCAATTATGATATACAGTTTGGTACTAAACTTATTGACATAAATTCATGAAATAGTAGTTCAATAAGATTGTGAATGTTTGTCAACAAACAAGATGACATGGCCTTTCACCTGTGACCTGTCTTGAAAGGGATAATGCTTGATGTTGGTGGTTTTGTGTAACGTCTTCCTCATCACACGGTTGAAAGCTGTTGCTGAGTTGACTAACCCAAACGGCATCCTCTTGAACTGGTAGAATCTGTTTAGTGTCACAAAGGTTGTCTTCTCTTTAGATTCTGTCTCCATCGGGATCTGCCAATAATCTTTACTGAGTTAGATTTTGATAAAGAACTTGGCCCTGTCTAGTTTTGCCATGATAGCCTCTGGGTTGCTCATAGGTTTGGAGTTGAACTTTGTCACGAGGTTCAGCTTCCATAAATCTATGCAGAAGTGGTTTAAGCTGTCTCTCTTCACAATCACCACTGGTGAACAGTAGGCTTAATTCGAAGGCTGAATGATTCCAGATTCTAACATTACCTTAACTTATTGTTTGATCAGGTTTCTCATAGCATAGGGCATCTGGTAGGGCTTCACCTTGACTGGATCACCGATCATGGTTTCGATCTTGTGTTACACAAGGTCTGTCTTGCCTGGTCCACCTGTGAAGACATCTGTGTACTGGCACAGTAGATCTTGTAACTCTTTCTTCTGCTTGCCAGTCAGTTCTTCACTTATGTTGATGTCTTTGTATGTCTTATCTTCACCTTGTGGTGTTAAGTCTAGTAGGTCTTCACCTTTTATGACAAAATCACCATCTTCTTGTTCTGCATCTATGACAACCACACCTGCAATATCTATTTGTTCCTCAATAGCTTAGAGCTTCTTCCCTTATGAAGTACCAGATTGGGGTGGTAGGTCTTGGTCTTCTCGTCCATTCTGTTGACCACTTCCTGCATTTCAAAAGGTCCTTTTCACTGCAAGATGAGTTTGTTGTTGTCTGTGGGTAGCAGAACCAAGACCTTCTGGTTGAACTGATCTCGGTATAGCCAGGATGAGTTTGTAGGCAAAATAATTCAAACACTGTTGTCAGAATGAAATGGCTATATATAGAAATCAAAAAATTAAAATCATCTTTTTCTGTTGGCTATAAATAATGTAGTATGTGATAGAAGGGTGTAGCATGAAGGTTTGACTTTCTAGTTTATATCTGTAAATCAAGATGATATAAGATTAGGTTATGTCTTAGCAGTATTTGTGTCTAAAATCCTCTTTCTGTTGGCTGTAAGTAATGTATGTGATAGGGTGTAGCATGTAGGTTTGACTTTCTAGTTTATATCTGTAAATCAAGATGATATAAGATTAGGTTATGTCTTAGCAGTATTTGTGTCTAAAATCCTCTCTCTGTTGGCTGTAAGTAATGTATGTGATAGAAGGGTGTAGCATGCAAGTTTGACTTTCTATTTATATTGAGAATTTATTTAAACATTTCCTTTTGAAACTAAGAAATTAAAATCCATATATTAAAATATGATTTATTAACTATGTTTTCATTCCAAGTTTATTGACATAAATTGATAATAAAGTTGTTTGATTAAATTTTCAATGTAACTGTAAAATGTTATGACATACACAATTTGACTCCCAGCTGTGTACATAGGGTTGATGTGTGAAATGCTAGTTTACACTACTACACCTCACTGGTGGGGTTGTATGCAAGTTGATCTAAATTAATGTCTGAACTCGGGGATAAAAATAATGAAATAAAATTACATTCCCTCATGTAAAGTTGCATTTTGTCATGAATTCTTTTTTATTTAATCCATTTAATATGTTCACTTTCATTGGTCATAACTAAAGGAATATGGATGGACCATGCCTTCCCAATTGTGAAAGCCAACTAAAAAGATGAAATACAGGAATGTAATATTATGATCCCTGGAGCTGTTGGCTAGCAGTATTACACCTCACTGATGGAGTTGTGTACAAGTTAATCCAAGATAATGTGTGTTGTTCATAGTCCTCAGGAGTTGTGTACAAGTCGATCAAAGATAATGTGTGTTGTTCATAGTCCTGAGGAGTTGTATACAAGTTGATTCAAGATAATGTGTATTGTTCATAGTCCTGAGGAGTTGTATACAAGTTGATTCAAGATAATGTGTA
>NW_013669285.1:44067-46369 GCF_000517525.1 Limulus polyphemus
ACAAGTTGATCCAAGATAATGTGTGTTGTTCATAGTCCTGATCAGTTGTGTACAAGTTCATCCAAGATAATGTGTGTTGTTCATAGTCCTGAGAGGTTGTATACAAGTTGATCCAAGATAATGTGTGTTGTTCATAGTCCTGAGAGTTGTATACAAGTTGATCCAAGATAATGTGTGTTGTTCATAGTCCTGAGAGGTTGTATACAAGTTGATCCAAGATAATGTGTGTTGTTCATAGTCCTCAGGAGTCGTATACAAGTTGATTCAAGATAATGTGTGTGTTGTTCATAGTCCTGAGGAGTTGTATACAAGTTGATCCAAGATAATGTGTGTTGTTCATAGTCCTGAGGAGTTGTATACAAGTTGATCCAAGATAATGTGTGTTGTTCATAGTCCTCAGGAGTTGTGTATGAGTTGATCCAAGATAATGTGTGTTGTTCATAGTCCTGAGGAGTTGTGTACAAGTTGATCCAAGATAATGTGTGTTGTTCATAGTCCTGAGGAGTTGTGTACAAGTTGATCCAAGATAATGTGTGTTGTTCATAGTCCTAAGAAGAAGCTTAGTTTTATAATACAGTAATTTTGTATTTACTAACTTTTCTACAACACGCAACAATTACTAATCTGTGTAACATGCTATCGGGTGTGAATTTTTTACAACAGTTGATGTTCCCTGTTGAAAAGTACCTGAGAAAGCAGCCTGAAATATCCAAGTCTATGAGAGCTATCCTGGTGGACTGGATGGTGGAAGTTCAAGAATCTTTTGAATTGAACCATGAGACTTTGTACCTTGCAGTAAAGCTTGTCGATCACTACCTTATGAACAATCCTGTTCCAAAGGCATCACTTCAACTCGTGGGAGCTACAGCTATTTTCATTGCATGTAAATTTGATGTAGGTACATTACATTATAAGTAAGGTTTGGAAATTAACATCAACCTGTGTTTCTGTATTACCTGTTATTTTATATTCTACTCTAAGCTGATCAAACTGGTAACATAGATATATCAAGTCTAAGGAAGTATTTATTTTCATGATATTAATAATTATGTAGGATACAAAAACTTTTAAATCACAAAATAATAATGATAATAACTCACATACTTTCAGAATTTATTCAGATAAAAAACTTGTAAATCACAAAACAATAATGATAGTAACCCACATACTTTCAGAATTTATTAGGTTGTCAAGAAATTAATTTCGCTTTTTTTAAATGAAAAAACCCGAACAACTTGTATATCAAAACAAAACATTTATTAAATGAAATAGTCTCAATTCTTATCGATGATGCTTTTCCATCTTACAATCAGGTTGTTAATGCCGTGATTAAAAAACCACTTGGTTTTGAAGCAAAAAACATGTCGATGACCTCTTTAACATCTTCCACATTTGCATACGTTTTCCCATTAAGATGGTGTTGCAGTGAACAAAAAGATGGTAATCTAGAGAATATGGTGGGTGGGGAGAACTTCCCAACCCAACTCCATAATTTTGTGTTATGTCAAACATGCCACATATGGACGTGCATTGTCGTGGAGAAGAACACCTTTCCAAGTGACGAGGGAAGGGCATTTCTGATAAAGGGCTTGTTTAAATGTTCCTGTTGCTGACTATAGATCTCTGTGGATTGAAATGTTCGAAATGAATTACTCCTTTGATATCCCACCAAATGCAAAGCATCACTTTCTGTGGATGGAGTCCAAGTTTTGGGGTTGGAAGTGGTTTTTGTCTAGAACTAAGCCATTGTTTTTGGCATTTAATATTTGCATAGAGAATCCATTTTTCATTACCAGTGACAATTCTGTCTAAAAATGGTTTATGTGCTAGAATAGACGAAGCAACATTCCCATGTTGGAAACGATGATCATCAGAGAGTTCGTGAGGCACCCAAACACCTCCTTTAAGGAGTATTCCCATATTCCATAGATGTTTACATACTGTTTCATGAGAAACATGCAATTTCAGGGCCACTTCACGAGTGTGTTGCTTTGGATTAGACTTAACAAGCATTTTCAGAGTATCAATATGTCGGCCCTTGCCATCACAGTTTTTAAGGCTAAAGTCACCCGAACAAAATTTGCTGAACCATCGTTGACACTTACAAACGTTCAAAACATTTCCATAAACTTCTTTGATATTCTGTGGCTACAGAAGCATTGGTTTCCCTTCTTGTATTCAAATGGCATTACGTGCCAAATGTGTCTTGTCGTGTGCCATGACTATAAGGGATTAGAGTATACTAAACTTTACACATTATATAGGCTACACTAACGTGACATTTATGTGGTTCATTTAAGTA
>NW_013669285.1:47299-54653 GCF_000517525.1 Limulus polyphemus
CCTTTTATTAGTACGATTCACTATTCAGTCACTCCATGATCTTATATGCTTTTTAGTGTTATATGACATTCACTCACTGATTAAGTTGCATGGTTTTTAATCAGGTAACTGGTTCCATTTAAAACATTTTAGGAGCGGATTCCTCCAGTGGTTGATGAATTCCTTTATATTTGTGATGATGCCTACAGCCGCAAGGAACTTCTTCAGATGGAGATTCGTCTACTTAAAAACATTAATTTTGACCTTGGTATTCCACTCTCATACAGATTTTTGAGGCGTTATGCTCGGGTAAGATAGTTTGTATAGATTTTTGTCCCAGTTGTGTAGTGTATGAAAATAGAAATAGTACTTATGCAGTTGCATAGGTATCCTTGCTCTGCATGTTAGAATTGTTATGTACATTTTATTGTGAATAATCTTTTAATGTATGAGTAATGTTATTGAAAAATAGTGAAATGTTCCTCAATGTCCATTTTAGTGGCTGACAGTGGTGTAAATATTAAAATTGATTAATTAAATTGTTTGATGTCACCAAAGAAAAATGTGCTGCATCTAATTTTCTCAGACATTACACATTTGTGTGCTGCTCTTATAATTTTTTAAATATACTTAAAGTTAGCACTTCCAGCCATGAAGGAACATTTAGCGTGGCTGAAGAATGGTCTTGAGTTCTATCTATAAATATTTGTGAGTGATGGGAGTTAGCATCTGGTTGGGAAAAGTTATTGTTAGCAGCTGTCTGGGAAGTAGTCATGAGTATTACCAATTGTCTGGTAAGTGGTCATGGTTGTTACCAGCTGTCTGGGAAGTAGTCATGAGTATTACCAGTTGTCTGGTAAGTGGTCATGGTTGTTACCAGCTGTCTGGTAAGTGGTCATGGTTGATACCAGCTGTCTGGGAAGTAGTCATGAGTATTACCAGTTGTCTGGTAAGTGGTCCTGGTTGTTACCAGCTGTCTGGTAAGTGGTCATGGTTGTTACCAGCTGTCTGGCAAGTGGTCATGGGTGTTACCAGCTGTCTGGTAAGTAGTTGTGAGTATTCTGGTAAATAGTCATGGGTTCAATCTTGCCTGGTCTCAGGTTTTTATTCCTAGAACTTTTATAGAAAATAATGAACTAGATTACTTTCTGAATCATCTTTTTTTTATATTAAAATACTTCCAACTTTTTCAAAACCAATTTTACAGAAAGTTGAAATTTCCGTATTATTCCTCATGACATTAGTAAATTTTCCCAACTGTGTGATTATTAAAAGGAACTGATTACAGGCTTTATGGGTAGATACCCTGTTTTGTAATGGTTAAAGTGCTTAGTATCTACAATGAAAATACTTAAATATTTACAGGCAAAAATTTTACTTCTCTCCCCAGTGTGATAAGATCAGTATGGAAGTGTTGACCTTGGCCAGATATATACTAGAGACAGCTTTAATGGACTATGATTTAGTTGATGTAAAAGATTCATTGCTTGCTGCAGCAGCCCTCTTTTTAGCCTTGAAGATGAAGAACATTACTGAATGGGTGAGTTTTCCTGCGAATCATTAAGGCTTGCTCCTAGATCTCTATTTATTCTATTTGAAATTGTGATTAATGTGACACTTGCAATCTTTACTTCTGTGCTGTAAGTCGTGATCAGTATGACACTTGTAATACTTTGTTCCTGTGCTGTAAGTTGTGAATCATTATGACACTTTCAATGCTTTGTTCCTGTGCTGTAAGTCATGATTAGCATGACACTTGCAATACTTTGTTCCTGTGCCATAAGTTGTGACCAGTATGACACTTGCAATGCTTTGTTCCTGTGCCGTAAGTTGTGACCAGTATGACACTTGCAATGCTTTGTTCCTGTGCCGTAAGTTGTGACCAGTATGACACTTGCAATACTTTGTTCCTGTGCTGTAAGTTGTGATCAGCATGACACTTGCAATACTTTGTTCCTGTGCCCTGTAAGTTGTAATCAGTATGGCACTTGCAATGCTTTGTTCCTGTGCCGTAAGTTGTGACCAGTATGACACTTGCAATGCTTTCTTCCTGTGCTGTAAGTTGTGATCAGTATGACACTTGCAATACTTTGTTCCTGTGTTTTAAGTCATGATCATTATGACACTTTAGTTCTCAATGAGAAAATATAAACTTTATAAATCCTTGTTTGATCTTTTCACTTTAAATGTAAAGCTTTGTGGGTAAGTTAGAAATATCAGTTTGCACTTCACTAGGCTATGTAATAGTTAAAGTTGTTTTTTAAATGTTGAAAATATGCACATCCCATATTTATTTTTACTGTGTTTGTAACAACAGGGCTTGATTTTAATGGTCATCCAAGACGACTAAAATCTTCTTTGGATTAACAACTTAAGCCCCCGTGTTATCTGAAAGATGACTAGTGCCCTGGAACAGACCCTTACTCAAAACAGCATTGCAGTATACTGTACACTTGTATATACTCACTCTACACACATAATGTTGACTCTGATCCTTGACTAAAATCATTACCTAACTACAAACTCAGATTTAAACCCCCACAAAAATATCTTTGAGTCCACATTTTAGTTTAGAAAAAGATGGTATTTTGTACAAGAGAAATGGTGATACAATCTACCTAAAGGGGCTGAAAACATTAGGAAAAGTTTACTTTTGTGAATGGCTAATAATGTTGTTTTATTCACTAAACTCTCAATCATCTACAAGCTGTGCCTCTGTGCTGCTTTATGCACATAAATTTTGTATGGAGTTCAACTGAGTGTGAATGGCTATGTGTAGTAACACAGTACAGTATATACAGTTCAGTTAGTTACATTACCACACATTATATTATGCAATGTTTGTATGCATATATATGGGTGGGTGTGAATTCACAATGAAAATGACTGCCAATAACATGAATATTTAGTGAGATTAATTTCTAGTATAGATGCTTATGACAATAAAACTAACATGGCTGTTTCAACTTCTTACCGATAAACAATTTTCGGTAGGAACTAAAACAATCAAACTCAGAAATTTCATCATTAATCGTCACAGTTGAAACACTGATCCTCTTCATTTGCACATGTATAGGCCTAAGGCTAACGTTAGACAGACGCAACCAGTTGAGTCTAGGAAATATGGAAGTTCTACAGTCTGTGATGTTTTGCAACATTTATTTCAACTTTCTAAGAATAATGTAAAAACTTAACATGCATCAAGAAAAGCCAGGAAAATTGTGCTTTCTTCTTATATTTATTTATAAAATCAAAATGAGTTTAAGTTTTGTACAATTGTCATTAGTATGTACTTTCTAGACACGTGTATATATATATATATATTCAAATCAAAAGTTTTTTTCCCATTGCTAGTCCTTGTTGTCATCATTAACTCATAGCAGAAAATTTCTATGGCTATAGCTCCCAACTGCAGATGTTGAACTAATCAGCAACAATAGAGAATCAGTTAAGATTTAGGAGTTGAGTGCTTGAACCCACAATGTTTCAACTCCTACTGCCATTTGCTGTCTGCAGCCAGTTGTGGGAAGGTAGTTACCCTTTATATTTAGATATATCCTTAAAGTAAAAATAAACCACCCTAAATTTCTACTATATAAAACTCCCAACCTTTACCCTTTTTCTGATATTATAAGATGTACAAAAAGGCATATTGCCCCAACAAATAAGCAAAAATATTCTTATAATAAAAATAGGCCAACCTCAATTTCTACAATTTATAAGATTCCCACCCACCATCCTTTAATCTTTATTACTTTGAGATTCATGTAGGTTGATCCTTAAATGCAGATTATTGATTGTTTGTCCTACATATGTAAGACCTGATTTATATTTTTGTTGTTTTCTGTAAATTAAAGCTTGAAATTGAATTAAAACAGCAACTCACTTTACATACGTTAAAAAATTATTTTATTGGTTTGAAGTTCACTAAAGTCTGTAAAGCTCTAGAGGAAATTGCCTAAGTTCTGGTATTACATAACATTTTACGATCTTTAACAAATGAACGACTCTCCATAACTTGCTGGTTTTCTGCCTGTTTACTACACAGTTTCTTGTGGTGTATTATATTTAGGTCCTGCTGTGATGCTTTAATTATCTTTGTGTTACTATTTGTATTTAAATATATGAGTAACACAATGCAGTGGATGTTGACTCATAATACTTTTCACTCGCATGGCACATACGTGTTTCTACACCCTGCTTGTTGTGATATCCATTCAGAAAGTATGATATTTCTCCTCATATATGTGATGGTTTCAGTTGTTGAAGTTTAACTGGAACTTAGACTCTGGTTGAGTACTATTTATATCTTACTGATCAGCCTTTTGCTTGTTAAGACTTGTTTCAGTGTTGTCTAAAGCAAGTGTAAAATTATTTTTCTCTCTCTCTCTTGCTATCCATTTTAAATTATTCTAAGATCATTTCCCATTGCTTTTAAGAAACTGCATAATAAATATTTAGTTTTTATTTAGAATACCCAAGGGCCATTTCTGAGGTGTAAAAAGTGTTAAAAATAATGGTTATATTGAGGTAAAGTACCTTTTATTTCTATTAACTTTCAAACATTGGTTTGTAGATGTGCTTTGTTGAGCTTAGATTAGCAGTGACAGCTTCTACTCACATTATGAATCATTTTCTGTCAGTACAACAAAGTGACCTGACATTGTATTGTTATGTGTGTTGTGAAGTAGCTATGATCTTGCTTCAAGAATGATTCAGATGATTAAAGAAATATAAATGTTATTTAGTAAGCACTTAAAAAATTCCCCAAGATATAACTGTTGCTTAGTAAACACCATAAGCACTCTCTGTGTTACCGTACTCAAACAATCCCCAAGATATAACTGTTGCTTAGTAAACACCATAAGCACTCTCTGTGTTACCGTACTCAAAAAATCCCCAAGATATAACTGTTGCTTAGTAAACACCATAAGCACTCTCTGTGTTACCGTACTCAAACAATTCCCCAAGATATAACTGTTGCTTAGTAAACACCATAAGCACTCTCTGTGTTACCATACTTGGCATTATATCTTTTTCTTTCTCCACTGGGCAAAGAATGGTTAATCAGATAATAAGGTGGGCATTTATTTTCTACATTAGAATTAACTTCCTCGTGTTTTATTCATTTCATAATTTCTGTTCTTTGTCTTGTTTTCTAGCAGTTCTGTTATGACCTAACATTTTGACACTTCACCATTTGACCTTTAACTCTCTTCTTGTTTTCTATTGATTCATAAAAAAAAAAACTATGCACAATAATTATCCATATGTTAAACCAAACATAGAGTAATTAGAATATACATAATTGGACACTTTTATTTTAAATAACTTGGTACTGGGAGTTAAACAATCATCTAATGGTTAAATAAAAAAATACTTGGAGCTCAAAACGGAATTACTTCGTGGACATATGTAGTTTTTGTTTTGTTTTTTTTGCCGAAAATAATATAAACATTCTTGGGATAGAATTAACAAATTCATATCAGGATTAAATATTGTAATATCCTTTGTAATACAAATGAATTGGTAAACACAGGCTTGATAAATTGTTAAAACTCCATATTTGATAGCATCACTTGAAGTAAAACATCGTCTATTTTTTAAATTAGATTTTAACATGTTATACATTTTACCTCATAGACCATAATGATTACAATTAAAAAGGAAAATTGTATGATTGATGCTATCAAATGCCTTGGCAATATCTAAGGCACAAACTAAAACAGACTTCTTGGCTTCATAAGCCTTGATATTCTTTGATGTAATTGCCAATATACACTTTTCAGTTGATTTGTACTTACTGAAACCAAATTGTGAATTACTTAAAACAACATGTGCAAATGCAGATAAAATAGATACTGGCCGATAATTTTCCATTTTATCTGGATCACTACCCTTGTAAATGGGTATGATCTTAGTAACTTGAAGTATCTTGGGAAATTCTCCTGTACTACATATTTTATCTACAAGTACAGTTAAGGTTCAGTTATTGGGAGTACATCATCCCAACCAGATGAAGAATTTGAAGGTCCACCAATTGCTGTACAAATTTCAGTTGCTGTTGAAGGTGCAAGATAAATGGATTGAACTACTGATTTATCTTGACACTTAACATTAATCGGAATGACACTCTGCATAGTAAAATAAATGTTAAAACTGTTGGCAATACTCTTAGGATCTGTAACAGGATAACCTGCTTCTTACAAATTCGTGAGATTTTGCCTTTACTTTCTTTATTCCTACCTTGTTCTTTGTTGATAGTTCACCATATGTCACGAGATTCCTCATTTTGAACTCATCTAACAAAATATTTGGCCTTATGGTACTGTATGCTAAACAAGCATCTTAAGTTACAAGTATTTATTTTTGGTACAGAGATTATCTGTTTGTTTAAAACAAGGATAAAGTCTTTGTTTTCTTTTTATTTTACATAATAATATCATCATCATCCAAGGTAGGTGCCTTGCATTATTTAATTTTACAACTTCAACAAATGGAAAAGATAAATTATACAAGTACTTTCAGTATCCTGCATAAAAAAAACTAACAAGTGAATATTTTCTTGGATCTTTTAATAGCAAATAATATCTTTCTATTCACACAATCAAGAGAGAATTTGATAAAGGAAGGATCAAGACACATGGCAGTGTGTCATGCGGCCAAAACAACCTGCAGAATATGCTGTGTGCGTTATTAACAGAAGTAAGAGTTTACCAATTTTCAACTTTCTGTAGTTCAGATTGTGGTAATCCAAACTATCTCATATATTCATTGGATAATCTCTACTGGACCCTTACTTCACAAACCAAATTTCAAGGCAATCCATTAAGAAATACATGAGTTATAAAATCTCCAATTGTGATTGAATTTCTTCCTTTTTTTTCTTTGCACTGAAAGTATGGAAAGAAATTCTATTGAAAAACATACTTAACTTTTATAGATTTCTTTCAAATTAAGTACACTAATAGATCTTTACAACCTACAATTAGGTGTCAGATTTGGTCTAAATATATGCCACATGTGCAAAGTTATTCAACAAAACCACTCAGTTGACCAAAATGTTTTTGCTTGCCTATGTAAAAAGTCACATGAGCTATCGGTCTGAAATTTTTACAACAGCTTCACCTAAGAGGAAAGATGGACCTTTTTTAGTTTATTATCCTGATTAAAGAATGGCTGTTTTAGGGCAACCAAACTATAGGGTGAAAGCATGTGCAGATACAAAAGTATTGGTTAGGCCAAGCAAACTAGATTAGCAGTTTCTAGCTCAAGTTTTCAAAAGAATCATATGGGTGAATGGTTTTTATACATTGCCAACTTTTAAGCACAGATTTGCTAAATTTTATGAAATTCTCCTAATTAAAGAGTGTCT
>NW_013669285.1:55472-61289 GCF_000517525.1 Limulus polyphemus
ATGTGAAGTCAACCAAAACAACACCCTTATTTTGTAACATGGAATATATGGATAAGATAACCCTTCTTTGTGCTAGCTTCTGTTGTTATTGTTATTTTGTAAGTAGTATGGATAAGACAACCCTATTGTGTACTAGTTTCTGTTCTTATTGTTATTTTGTACATAGTTTGAATAAGATAGTCCTACTTTGTACAAGTTTATTATTGTTGTTTTGTGTGTAGTATGGATAAGATTACTTTTAATCTTCTGCTTCTTCCTTTTTCTTGTACAGGGTTTTTTTTGAAGTTGCAAAAATCCCTCCATTAGAAACGTGAAGAACAAGTTTTTCCATACCACATTCAGAAACATTATGTAAACAAGAAGTCTGACTGATGAAGAATTAAGATTTCTACTGAACAATTTTATATTGTGTATCATTAGTGGATGTGTGTGATGATGTGTTCCTCTATTATTTTTGTAATAACATTTGAAACACAACTTTGGTCAGCA
Organism: Limulus polyphemus; assembly: GCF_000517525.1. Lineage (NCBI taxonomy): Eukaryota > Metazoa > Arthropoda > Merostomata > Xiphosura > Limulidae > Limulus > Limulus polyphemus. Next base: position 55,962 of record NW_013669285.1, read on the forward strand.
GTGGCAGAAGGAATAGAAGTGATAGGATCAAGATTTACCTTAAACAAATTGGAGATGGCTCACAATGTGTGTAGTTGCTTTTTTTAGAGCTCTTTTAATAACCATATTTGAAGTTTTTTAAACAAATATTTAAAGTGTATTCACTGTTTTTTTGTCTTACATTTTTGTTTTACATATGTGTGGTTTTAATAGATAAAGAATATTTAAATTTTCTTTAGCAAAATGAAATTTTAAAAAATGAGTGTGAAATTTAACATTTTTTTTCAATGATGTATTTGAGGTTTTCTGAAAATGGTAAAATCCTGCTTTTAAATTAAATAATTCATGCAAATTTACATGGGCAGGTTTGTTAAGAGCTGCATAAGAAACCCTGAAGAAAATACTGTACAGAATGTTTACTGAATGAAGAATGTTGTAGTGTGTTTATTTAAAATTCTGTTATCATTACCAGCATGCATGTTTTTAACATTCTCCTGTTTTAGTTTTCCAGTTATTCTGTAATTGTGCATGGTATGTCATGTGTTATTGTTTACAAATGTAGTGGGTTATTCTTGCCCCACAATGAAATTTATAAAGACCTCATTCTCACCCATTATTTCCTTCATTTTTGCTCAAAATAGGCTAAAAAACCCTTTAATAACTATAATTTAATCAAAACAAGTGCCACAAAAACTTAGATACTGTAGTAATGATATCACTATAATGATCCAATATAGATCAGTGGAAATACAATGATTTTGATGTATAGGAATATAAGCATTATCTGAACTAACGTGGTAAAATCTGTCATTGCACACAAAGTAGATTTAATCAATAAATTTTACAGATGGGTATAGAATTACACTTTTATTATTAGTCAAATATTAATTATATATATATTTACCTCTGTTTGGATTTGTGAAACAATTTGCTCCATATGTTTAAAAGAAAAAACCTTTATTTTTGTAGTGGCCTCTAGAGACCTATTTATTGTTTGTAGTGGTCATGGTTAGAATTGTCAATAAGATCTGGGGGATTTGGGTTACATATGTTTGGGAATATCATTAAAAGCTAGGAACCTTTGGTTACATATCATAACAAAGGATGTCACTAAGACCTGGGGGATCCTGGGTTAGGTATGGTTAGGGGTATTATTAAGATATCATGACTTTGGTTATATATATATATATATTATCATGATGTGGAGTGGAGTGTCGTTAAGAGCTAGGAACCTTGGGTTACATATCATAACAAAGGATGTCAGTAAAACCTGGGGGCCTTGGGTTATGTATCATAGTATGTGGTGTCACTAAGACCTGGGGGCCTTGGGTTACATATCATAGTAAAGGGTGTCACTAAGACCTGGGGGCCTAGGGTTCTCTTGACAATTTACATTTTTAGATGTTTCTTCTTTTGTAAAAGTCCAAAATTTAAAATGGGTATTTCATTGTTTACGGTTCATCTGGAATTAAACAGCTTTTTAATATATTCATAATTTGTTATGTACCATTTGGCTATGAATTGTTTTTTCAAATATTTTGAATGAATTTAGTAGTTTTGTTTATATAATACACAAATTTTAAGTTGATCATCTTTATTGAGTGTGTTTTATTCTCAAAAACAAGCATTTTTCTTCCTGTTTCCTATTTAGGTTTGATAAGTAAATTATTAAACTTGGAAGTTAAGTAAAAATTTGACTTAAAAGACCAGTTCTAGCCCTATTTTGTTGGTAGCACTTAGTAAGTAAAACTAGCTACAAAAATAGGTGTAGTGTAGTTTTTATTGTCGGTAGTGTCATGGTGTGTCATCTGTTTGGCTGTTAGTATTTATCTTCAGCTGTAGGTTTTTTCATTGTGAAAATTTGAGATAAACCCTAATAACATTTAAGAAATTAAGACCAAATTCGTGAATAAACATGGTGGTCATAAATTATCTTTCCTATTTTAAAATTTGATAATTAAATAACTAAAGAGACACAACCATACAGTTTTCAACATTTTGTAGCCCAACTCAAACAGTTTTTATTGACATGTTATTAGACTTTACAACTGTAGAGTTTTCAATATCTTGTAGTCCAATTCAAACAGATTTTATTGACATGTCTGTAGACTTAACTGTACAGTTTTCAACATTTCGTAGCCAAACTCAAACAGTTTTTATTGAGATGTCAGTAGACTTTACAACTATACAGTTTTCAACATCTTGTAGCCCAACTCAAACAGTTTTTATTGACATGTTGGTAGACTTTAGAACTGTAGAGTTTTCAATATCTTGTAGTCCAATTCAAACAGTTTTTATTGACATGTTGGTAGACTTTAGAACTATACAGTTTTCAACATCTTGTAGCCCAACTCGAACAGTTTTTATTGACATGTTGGTAGACTTTAGAACTGTACAGTTTTCAACATCTTGTAGCCCAGCTCAAACAGTTCTTACTGACATGTTATTAGAGAATAACTTTACAACTGTACAGTTTTTAACATCTTGTAGAACAATTCAAATAGTTTTTATTAACATGTTATTAGACTTTAGAACTGTACAGTTTTTAACATCTTGTAGAACAATTCAAATAGTTTTTATTAACATGTTATTAGACTTTAGAACTGTACAGTTTTGAAGATCTTGTAGCCCAACTCAAACAGTTTTCATTGACATCTCGGTATACTTTACAACTGTACAGTTTTTAACATCTTGTAGAACAATTCAAATAGTTTTTATTAACATGTTATTAGACTTTAGAACTGTACAGTTTTCATCATCTTGTAGCCCAACTCAAATAGTTTTTTATTAACATGTTATTAGACTTTAGAACTGTACAGTTTTCAACATTTTGTAGCCCAACTCAAACAGTTTTCATTGACATCTCGGTAGACTTTACAACTGTACAGTTTTCAACATCTTGTAGCCTAACTTAAACAGTTTTTATTAACATGTCAGTAGACTTCTACTTGTGCACTATTAGTATCTCTCAGCTAATCTAACTGATATTTGATTTCAGTTCAAATTTGCTGTAACATATTTACAGTTACAGTGGTGATATCATCCATTATTGTGGGCTTTGACTCTGTTACCTCAGCAAATAACATCTTGTTTCAAAATGTTCTAAAATCTGTAGTAAGTTGCTATAAGACGACGTCTGTAATGTAGCACTGTTTACGAGTGTTACTGAAAGAAGACAATCTCTCTTGTAGTTGAAGCAAACAACAGAAGTCTGTAGTTCGGGGTATCATTACCACAGTTCCCATGACAGGTTGCAAAAGAAGAGTGTTGTTTTGGTTGACTTCACATATTCCATGTTACAAAATAAGGGTGTTGTTTGGTTGACTTCACATATTCAATATTACAAAATAAGAATGTTGTTTTGGTTGACTTCACATATTCCATGTTACAAAATAAGGGTGTTGTTTTGGTTGACTTCACGTATATAGTATGAATAAGACAACCCTATTTTGTACTAGTTTCTGTTCTTATTGTAATTTTATATATATTCACTTTTTTAGAGTGAAAAACTACCACCTTATATTTTAAAGAATCTTATTGGTTCTGTAAAGAATAGGTCTGTTGCAAAATAATAGGGTTATGATCCTAAGGGTAATGTTGGTTACTATCGAGTGTCATTCTCTTACTTGCTGTGGTTTGTTGGTGTGTATTATCTACCAGAAGCTACTATTGGTAGACACTGGTCACTCTAACATTTTGTTTTGGACCATTATAATTACATCAATTCCATTAAATGGGTATTATCTACAAAAAGCTACTTTTGTTAGACACAGGTCAGTCTAACATATCAGACCATTATATTTACATATGTTCCACTAAATGGGTATTATCTCAAACAAAAGGGAATCCTGAATAGCCATGGCACTTAAAATTCTTTGAGGCAGGATTAGAGTAGATTAATCTATGAGCTCTTTTTTCCTTTTTATTAGCTATGTTTTTGTGTGCTAGTGATACCATGTATGGGGTGTGCGTATACCAGATTTGATTTTATTACTCACCAGGATCTCTACCAGCTTACCCTCAAATTGAAATTCTTTTAAGCAGGATTGCAGTAAATTAATCTTGGAGACCTTGGGTGTGGTCAAATACACCAGTTGAAAGGGTTTGACCTCCTGAGTCCAAAACTGAAACTAGGTCTCAACTCAGGCAAGGGATGATGGAGCTATGAACTAAAAATTTGTACTTGAAAAAACAAAAACAAACTCATAGCCATTCTGTGAGCTGGTATGTCGCAGCTAAAAAGTTACTTTTGGTAGACGCTGGTCAGCCTAATGTTACAAACCATTATAAGTACATTTGTTCTGCTAAGTGGGTATTATCTACAAAAACTTCTTTTTGTATACACTGTTTAGTCTAAAATTCCAGACCATTATAATTATACCTGTTCCGCTAAATTGGTATTATGGACAAAAATCTTCTTTTGGTATACACCGGTCAGCATAACATTACAGACCATTATAATTATCAGTTCATATAATTGGGTATTATCTACAAAAGCTATTCTTGACAGACACTGGTCAGTCAGGTGTTTCTAATCACTGTAATGAAAGTCTAGTCAGTTACTTATTAAAATGGTTTGTTAACTAGTTACTTTAAGCCCCTTTGATTTGAAGTAGATACTTGCACTAATATGGTTCTTGTACATACTTATGTTTACTAAATATGTACTGGGCCTTATAGAACTTTGGTTTTCTTCCCTAGAGTCCAACCTTGGAGTATTATTCATGCTATAAAAGCTCAGATTTGGAAAAGCTTGTTCTTCACCTGAATAAGCTTATTTCAACTCCACTTCACAAAAATCTCCAAACAGTGCGAACCAAGTACTCCCACAAGTAAGTCTGGGTGTTACAATTCTTTAACTGTAAAATGTCAATAATTCTCTGTTGTATCTATTCAGTGACAAATCTTTTGCTTTGTACAAATTTCTGTTATTTTGTATGAAGTATGGACAATATTAACCCTATTTTGTGCTAGCTTCTGTTATTGTTATTTTGTATATAGTATGGATAAGACAACCCTACTTTGTGCCAGCTACTGTTATTATTTTGTATATAGTATGTATAAAATAACCCTATTTTGTGCTAGCTTCTGTTATTATTGTTATTTTTTAAGGAGTATGGATAAGATAACCCTACTTTGTGCTAGCTTCTGTTATTATTTTTTAATATCATCCTTTATATAATGCAATGTAAACTAGATTAACAGTTTCTTGTCATCACCCGGATGCACTTGGTACAGCCGTATCAAACAATTATTTGCTGTAATTGCTTGAGTTAATATTAAGTGATGCTAGACACTCTTTAATTAGGAGAATTTCATAAAATTTAGCAAATCTGTGCTTAAAAGTTG
>NW_013669285.1:62047-67650 GCF_000517525.1 Limulus polyphemus
TAGCCAAAGAAACCCGACCAACGATAGAATACATTAAAACATTGGTGTCAGAAGTGGGTTATTTTGGTGAAAATAAAATATAACTTTTATTAAATTTCAAAAAAAGCAAAGCAAGATTAACAATTTGCTCTGGATGATTAAAGAGTATAAAGAATGAGCAGGTAGAAACATAGAGCATTAAAGAAGACAAAAGAGAGAATTAATTTACGAATTGAAAGAAAGAGATAATATTTAAAGAAGTATATATTATTCTGAAGAAAGATGAATGAAGTTATTAGGGAGATTACAATAATGAAGTTGAACAAATATTGAAAGGCAGTAATGATGAAATTGGTGGGACTGAAAAAAAACATCATTGATAGAATTAAACATTTGGAAAATGAGTTAGTTAATGCAAGAAAAATAAAAACAGTCATCTCTGTATGTATGTGGCAAATAATTTCAATCTAATATAACATTAACTGTGAAATATGAAAAACTAATCGATCTACATCTTTTACCTCTACTGTTGTGTAAGACATTCCTGAACTACAAGAGCTATGTCACTATTAAATCCAGTTCCAGAATTCAGCTGGCCAATTCAACAATATTTCCCAATTGGACTATGATTGGAGGCATATCACGTCCTTAGAGAATGGGTAGAATAGTATACAATAAGTTATTCATATTGATGTCCATTTAAAAGGACCAGCCTTAATAACATCAACTAATCTTCCACATGAGAGCTCTAACAACAATCAAGCATTGATAATTGCTGGAGTGATACACCAGAAACAAGTATAAAAAACAAAGTTTGAGAGCAGGATATGGAGGAAAGAAGATACCTTACCCAAATTCGCGAGAGATTAGCGAGGCTTGCCCAATTATCTTTGTGGATGCTCCACGTGAAATGATGGATCCATAGGCATGTGACCAAATTATAGATATCATAATAGAATGATCAAATTAGGCTAAAACAAAGGAAGATTTCATGAGGAGAATGTAAATTGGATCCATTAAAGTCACAAATAAACAACTAAAGGCACCATCCAGAAGTATGGGATAATAAAATTGAGAAGTATTGAAACATAATTTTCCCCTAAAGATAGTCTAAAAGATTAGTTGAAATGGATAGTTGCACAGCATATAGGAAATAAACCACAAACATTAGATTTTTAATATGTAACTTGAAAGGCATTGCGAGGAACTGCAGAATGTCAGTAAGAAGTAATTATTATAAGTGTGGAAAACAAGACTATTACAGCTGTGAATGGTAACAACTGCTAATAAATCAAGGAGGTAATACTACAAAAATGTGTCCCCAAACCCAACAAGATCAAAGAAACAACAGAAAGCTGACCAGGCATCTCGCATGGAACAAATTTCATTTGAGAATACTCCAGTTGGAAACTACTCACTGCAGGAATATTCTCAGGACCTCATATGTTGGGCAACTGACACTGAGAAAGAATGCATATTGGGAACTGACTTTATGTGGAAACATGGATGCGAGGTTAGGCTGGATTAAAATACCTTCACAGTCTGTGATTAGGAAATCCATGTACACTTAGGTCAATTGCTACATCAGAGGCTGAACTTCCAGTGACAATAGGGGGAGCAGTCATTGTACCATACAGATATGACTATAACTTATTAGGAATACATTTACATTTAGAGATTGGGGTATAGTAGAACCGAACACTCCAGTATGTCCTGAAGGATTAATGTTGGAAAAACTCGTGAATATGAAAAATAAAAATGCCATCATTAGGGCCATGAACACAACAAACCACAAAATTGAAGTCAAGTCTGGATAGTGCATTGCAAGATGTGAAGGTGCACAGGTAGTACTTCCACATCAAAGAACATCAGAAGTAGTCTTTTTTAAGGCAAGATGTAAAATGTATGATGTAAAATCCTCACATAAAGACAGCTTACCACCTCATTCTCAAAGCTATATGAGAGGAGGTGTGGAAGTCTTACAGTTAATCAGTACTGTAGACTACATGACTTGCTAAAGGATATCCTCTTTAGTGGATCTCATAACTTAGGCAAAACGAATGCAATATCTAATAAGATTGACACTAGAGAAGTTGCCTAAAAACGTCAGTTTGCCAGACCAGTACTTTTAAAGCAGACTGAGGCCTAAAAAGGATATAGTAGTCATGAAGGAGCAGGGAGTAATAGAACTGATTACTAGTTATTGGACATCATCTGTTGTACTTGTGAAGAAAAATAGATCTTCAAGGAGGCCTTCCACTGCTAAGGATTGACTGAATTTTGGATGTTTTATCTGTATCAAAATGGTTTTCAACAAGGGATTTGAGAAGAGGATGTTAGGAAGTGCAAGTCGATGAGATAAGTAAAAAGAAGTAGCCTTTGCTGCAGAAAATGGACCGCGGCACTTTGTCGTGTAACCATTTCGATTGTTTAATGCACCTGCTACATTTCAACGACTAATGAACTCTGAACTACTTTAAAAAGTCATACTTATATAATCGTATGATATAATCACAAATGGGAAAGTCCTTGATAATGCTTTTGATGGAGTAAGAAAAGTACTGGATTGGTTGAGGAAAGAGAACAGTAAGCTGGATCTCAAAAAGTCTTAAATAGTTCCATCATCAGGTGAGTTCCTGGAACACATACTCAGTTCCATCAACAGGTGAGTTCCTGAAACACATACTTAGTTCCATCAACAGGTGAGTTTCTGGAACACATACTCAGCACTGATAAAGTATCTACAGGTCCGTCTAAGACTGAATTTGTTCAGAAATGGCCAACGCCAAAAAACCTGCTGAAGGTAAGAGGATTACCTGGACTGTGCTCTTATTGTTGTCATTTTGTTAAATCTTTCTCTGACATGGCTCGTCCTCTACACAAATTACTTGAAAAACGAGTTTTATTAGACTGCTGGATATAAACAAGTATTCAGAAAACTGAATAAATAATTAACAACTACCCATGTATTAACATTCATAACTCTTGCAGATCCATTCATTTTAGTTACAGATGCTAGTCATTTAGTAGTGAAAGCAATGCTATCGTAAGTACAAAATGAAAAAGAACACGTGATTACCTACTATAGAAAGTTAATGAATATTTCAGAAAGGATGTATTGTACAATTCAGAATGCATTAGCTACTAAGTGTTTTCATCATTGCTTATATGGAAAACGTTTACACTATGAACAGACCATGCAACTGAATCAAAAGGTCAAATAACAAATTATCCCAGAAGCTTCAGAAAGGCAATTTTCATGCCATTCATTGTTCTGTACAGAATCCTGGAAAATTTAATGCTTTATCCCGAAGTACATGTTGTTAAATAAGAATGTAAACACTGTGAAAAGAGGGAAGTAGGAGATAGTAAATATATCCAGCCTTAAGTACAATAAACTGCAGTCTAAGATGGAACTTCCCCGGTGATAATGACTAACTAAAGTGGTCCAACACTCAACTGAAAGATGCTCAAGCAGAAGATACGAATTTAAACGATTATTCAATGGAGCAAGAATAGTACAGAAAATCCTTCGTGGCAAAAAATTCGCTCTATTCAAACAAAAATGTACTGGAAACAGTGGAATTTGTTGTTCCTACAAGATGGCTTGCTATATCAGAAATGAGAAGATATTAATGAACATAAACAATGACAACAGTTGGTATCTACATTCTGAAGCACTATGTCATCACAAGATTCCAAGAGCTAGACACTTAGGAGATTAGAAGACACTAGAGAATGTATAAGAACGCTATTATTGGGTTGGAGGCTGGTGATCTGTAGAAAATTAGTGTAAATCATTTCAATTATACCGTGAGTGAAAAGGACAACATGGACAGCTACTGTATTGGAGTATCATGGCTTGAGAAAGTTTCTATCGATGAACCTTGTCCTCTCACCAGAGTAACAGTGGGAATATATATACACCATGTTTCGATGGAATACTTGACCAAATGACCAGGAACGTATGCTGTTCCTATCCAGGGAGCAGAAACTCTAGTAAAGAACCACGCTATTGATTTGGTGTGGAACTTCATTCAGATCATGGATGGAATTTTGAATCAACTTTTTCTTTTTGCAAAATTAGTCAAATCCTTGGAATCGAAAAGGCCAGGATAACATCCTTTCATCCATCTTCTAACAATATGATAGCGAAATACAACCACATACTTATAAATCAGTTTGTAATTTATGTAGCTGAAAATCAGAAAAACCTGAAATCAAGATCATCCACTGCTAAATATGAGTCGCAAAAAACCGTACTTGAAGCTACATGCAATAAACCATGATCACTGATGTAGGGGAGAGAACTTAAAGTGTTTTGTACAAACATCTGAAGGATAGTCACACCACTGATATTATACACAACTTTATCTGGGAAAAACTTAAATTAGTTAGTGATAAAATGAAAATTTGCTATGATTTTAATGGTTATGAGCCAGTGACATGGTATGGCTGTACAATCCATGACGTAACAAACTTCACCAAATGTTGATTGAGAAGTATCGATGATGTGGTTTACAGAATTCAAAAAGAAAGATAGTCCAAGCTAAAGAACATTTACCATGCTAATTTTTTGAAAGTACTTCAGTGAGAGTATAGTCAACTGGGTAATTTCAAAGAAGAATGCTCAGTGGTTAGGGCGCTCGACTCGCAAACATGCTCGCCCTTTCAGCTTTATAATGTGACGATTAATCCCACTATTCATTAGTAATAGAGTAGCAGAAGAGTTGATGGTGGGTAATGTTGACTAACTGCCTTCCCTCTAGCTTATCACTAGTGGATTCATTTGACCACCCACATAGCAGAACTCCACCAATGACAGGACAGCAAGTGACAATAAGGACAAGATATCATACCATCTTCCTTCCATAACCTTCGGAAAAGAAAGCCACCAAAAGTTTCGGTGAATGAATAGTTTAATATAATGTTTTATTTGTGTTTTTGTATTCTTCAAAGGACTTCACAATCCAGGGAATGGGAGGTGAATATTTTAATTTAGGTATTTGTTATAGGGAGTTTGTAATTATGTCATGATGACGCAACGTCTAAAAGTTTCATGTAGTAAGTACAAAACGAGTAACGATATAAAGTTCCAAAGTGAGTTAGTCAGTTAAACAATGAATTATTCCATTCCTCAGTTATTCAGTTAGATAGACAGTGAGCCAGTCAGAGTGATTGTTATTGATTGATAAGCGAGGAAATCCTCACACTAAATGCATTTGTTCATTAGGCGTGCATTAGTTTTGGAATTACTGTTGAATCACTAACTGTGAAGTTAGGCCTATCAGAGACCGTAGACTGTATGAAATATTATTAAAGCAATAAATCAATTTCTCATGGTAACGTGGGCTAGACTTTAAATAATTTTTACAAAAGAATACAGAAGAACCAATGCACCCAATGATAGTACACATTACAATAGTTTGTTTAAGTAATGCACTCTATCGTTAGAAATGTAATCTACTGTACTGTAACAAGTATATTTATAAGTAATCTTTACTGTAACATTTATAAGTAATCTACTGTACTATGTATTATTATTATATACTTATTTTAATATCAACGTTTTGTTTAGATTAAGTTTATATTCAGAAATATGCATAGCGTATAGTGTTAAATAT
>NW_013669285.1:68650-73946 GCF_000517525.1 Limulus polyphemus
GCTTAAGTTTGTATTGTTACTTAATCTGAATTTTCTAGAAAGCTTCCGCAGCCTATAAATAAAACCAACGCGACGCATTCAAAAGAGCATCTATTATTAGTTTGCTATAGTCAGTGTGCTATAGACTTTGGAAGCTATAACTGTGATTGTTATTAGCTTATTAATCGGAAAACTTAAGATATTTCACAAGGAGCATTTACAAAGTTCGAACATTACAAATCATTTAACCTCAGTGGATTCTCATCCGACATTAGTATTTTTACGAAACATTACCTAACGTCACCGGTGGAAAAATCGGCGTGTGACCAGTGAAGGGCAAGGCTAGCTAACTTCCCGTGAAGTAAATGATGCCTACGTAAACTCGTAATTAACTCGCTCATTGTGAACCTTCGACAAGATATCAAAGAAGTTCCGGACTAGAAAGAAGACTTTATATTGTTTGTAAGTTTGTGAAACTTTTGTTTATAAATCATTGTTTGTAATAACTATTTGTAATAATTGTTATTTTAAATTGTATTGTTGTGTATATATTAAAACGTATTTGTGTTAAAAAAGAAAACTGTGTGTATCAATCTTGTGGGCAAATATCATAAACTGAATATATATATCGGTTTTTACTTAACTACTAAATCCAAAGTACAATTTAACTACTAAATTTAAATTTATTAGTTAACTCAATTTCAGGCTATTTGAAATTCTAATACGTAACAATTGTAACATGCATATTTATAAGTAATCAACTGTACTGTAACATGCATACTTATAAGTAATCAACTGTACTGTAACATGTGTATTTATAAGTAATCTACTGTACTGTAACAAGTATATTTATAAGTAATCTACTGTACTGTAACAAGTATATTTATAAGTAATCTACTGTACTGTAACATGTATATTTATAAGTATAACATCCAGGCCATTTCAAGTTTGCCTGTTGAATCAAATTTCGGTAACTTTGCAGAAAACTATATCCGCTGTGAATCAGAGGACCTGGTTAGAGCAGATATAAACGATCGTTTATATGAATGGGGGCATGGTGGACAGCAATATCTTGGGTCTGTTTGTGGAAACCAACTAAATCTTTCAGAACAGGAAAATAAAGCTAAGTTACTTATTAGTAATCTACTTTACAAACAGTCACACTGGACGAATATACTTTTTTTACGTTATTCTTACCTGTTAACACACAACTTCTAATTTTCACTTGTAGAAGTAATGTATTTCGAAGTACGCCTAACGGTAGAGAAGTCCAGAAATACAGCTGAGTCATGGAGTTGTGTAGTAATAAAGAAAACGAGTTCATAGATCATTTAAAAGAACTCACGGCGCAGTCTGTGATCATAACTTGTTGAGTAGGATCATTAGCACTGTAAGTACATAAAACGTAAAAAACAAGATTATTGTGATACGTAATACCATAAAATGTAAAAAGATAGAATTCAAACTGTCGTTTGACTGTCGCTGTGTCAAATATTCACCAGTGGAAGATTAACATCTAGCACTGAGTTTCTACCTAATATAAACACGTTTATTAATCTTCTGAGAACTTAGACTATGATATCATAGCTCAGTTGTATGTTTATTAACCTTTGAAACTTAGACTTTGACATCATAACTCGGTTGAATGTATATTACCTTTTGAGAATTTAAGATTGTGACTTTGTATCTCAGTTGGATGTATATTAACCTTTGAGAAGTTAGACTGTGACATCATAGCTGGTTAATGTATATTAACCTTTGAAAAGTTAAACTATGACGTCATAGCTGTGTTCGATGCTTTATACCTTTGAGAAGTTAGGCTATGGCATCATAGCTGGGTTAAATGTATATTACCCTCTGATAATTTAGACTGTGACATCTTAGCTGGGTTGGATGTATATTAACCTTCGAGAAGATAGACTGTGACATTTTAGCTCGGTTCGATGTATATTAACCTTTGAGAAGTTAGACTGTGACATCATAGCTGGGTTGGATGTATATTAATCTGTGATATCATAGCTGGGATGGATGTATATTAACCTTTGAGAAGTCAGACTGTGACGTCATAGCTGGGTTCGATGTATATTAACCTTTGAGAATTTAGACTGTGACTTTATATCTCAGTTGGATGTTTATTAACCTTTGAAAACTTAGACTATGACATCATAACTCGGTTGAATGTATATTAACGTTTGAGAATTTAGATTGTAACATCATAACTAGGTTAGATGTATATTAACGTTTGAGAATTTAGATTGTAACATCATAACTAGGTTAGATGTATATTAACGTTTGAGAATTTAGATTGTAACATCATAACTAGGTTAGATGTATATTAACGTTTCCAGAAATTCGACTATCTTTGAAACTGTGCGAATAGCTTTTTGCCACTCGTGAAAATCGAGTATGCAATCGGACAGAAAAACGTAACCTTTGTAGTATTGTTTTTTCTCAGATCGTGGAATGCTCCCAACAGTGTCGTACATTATGACTCCATCAGATTCCTTACAGCAGATCATTTCGCTATCAGATAACGGAATGAAAAGTTGGAGTCTCACAGAAAGTACACATAGCCGTGGGAAATCTCGTGAACGAATACCGTTGGAAATATTATACTGTAAGTAGTCGAAATTCTTGAATTCATTTTACATCGTATGGCGAGGTAAGAAATATTAGCCAATATTAAACAATTACTTGTTAACTTATCGTGAACAAAGTTAGACAAAAAATAAACTTCGAACAATACAATACAACTTCTTGTTCATCGGTTTACCTTTTGCACAGAGGTCTCCATTAAAAAAAAAAAACCAAAACGCTTCCCATCATCCATGTCTTGATTTTGGTTTATGTTCGTAGATTTTTCCAAAGTAATTTATCCATACTAAGCAGTCAGCATATAGTGGAAGGTTATCATGTTTTAGTCACAGGTGCAAGTGGAAGGTTGGGACAGTATAAAGTGGAAGGTTATCATGTTTTAGTCACAGGTGCAAGTGGAAGGTTGGAACAGTATATAGTGGAAGGTTATCATGTTTTAGTCACAGGTGTAAGTGGAAGGTTGGGACAGCATATAGTGGAAGGTTATCATGTTTTAGTCACAGATGCAAGTGGAAGGTTAGGACATTATACAGTGGAAGGTTATCATGTTTTAGTCACAGGTGCAAGTGGAAGGTTGGGACAGTATATAGTGGAAGGTTATCATGTTTTAGTCACAGGTGCAAGTGGAAGGTTGGGACAGTATATAGTGGAAGGTTATCATGTTTTAGTCACAGAAGCAAGTGGAAGGTTGGATGATGTGATGTTTGCAATCACGGAGGACGATCAGAAAACAGCTTCTTCAAAAACGCGTACAGATTCAAAAGTGGAAAAGAAAACTGTAATATTAATAATAATATTAAAATAATAATATTAAAATAATAATAATAACAATAATAAAATAATAATAATAACAATAATAAAATAATAATAATAACAATAATAACAATAATAAAATAATAATAATAACAATAATAAAATAATAATAATAACAATAATAAAATAATAATAATAACAATAATAAAATAATAATAATAATGATAATATTAAAAGTTTTCATCAAGATCAAGACAACATTTTAGGAGCTTCTTTGTGTTTTTCAACTAAAGGTGTACATTAGAAGGTTGTCTGAAGGTTTTCTTTTTCTTGTTTAAAGTATGGCGATTTGAGTACGTCGATTCCTGGTGTTATTGTGAGAAAAAAAAATTCAATAAAGTGTGTATTACAACATCATATGTTATCTGTTCTCATATACAGCTATCAAGTTTCACCAAATCTGCATTTTAAAAATCCTTTGATCACTGAGGCGCCAGTTTGAGATAAATCTGAATCTATCTTTATTTGTCTGTCAATATTTACAGATTTGTGCTGCTGCTGCACTTTAAACTTTTTTATAAAATGAAGGTCGAATACCACTACTTGGTCAGATAAGAATAGCCAAAGATTAGTGTATGGTAGTTACTGGACAATGACGGTTCAACCCCAGCCAGAGTGTAGAGTTTTGTCTTGTGGCCAAGACCAATAATTAAAACTATTACACAACTTCTAAAGAATCTACTATCTTATGACAGAGAGTAGAGTGTTTACATCTTTCTGAAATACATGATCAAAATCCAGCTAAGGTATATCAAAACGATTATGAAAATCACCACGATGCTCAGTCCATGCTCTAGTTATGTACGTATGGTCAAGGAAAGCTCTGTCCCTGTGTGTGTATATAATCAAGGAAAGTTCTCTCTCTAGGTGTGTACATATATAACTCAGGAAAAGTTCTCTCTCTAGGTGTGTACATATATAGCTCAGGAAAAGTTCTCTCTTTAGGTGTGTACATATACTGAAGGAAACTTTTATATCTAGCTATATATATATATATAAATCAAAAACAGTATATTGAAACTAAAAATCAAAATTTATTTCTATTATCAGTCCTCGTTCTCACCATTAGGTCATAACATTTGGTCATAGCACCCACTATGGAGAATCTATTAAGAATGAGAAGTTGGCAGATTTAGCCTACAATATTTCAACTCCTACTTCTTTTCGCTGTCTGCAACCAATTGTGGGATGACAGTTACCCTTAACATTTAGATATAACCTTGCCCCCTAGTGGCAAAGCAATATGTATGCGGAATTACAACGCTAGAATCCGGGTTTCGATATCCGTGGTAGGCAGAGCACAGATAGCCCATTGTGTAGCTTTGTGCTTAATTACAAACAAACAAAGATATAAACTTAAGGTAGAAATAAACCATCCTACATTTCTACAAAGTAAAACTCCCAACCTTTTATTTCATAATTACAAAATGATGTCAAACAGAACTAAAAACACTTACCTTATTAATAGTTGTTAAATTCACATCCTTGTCCATTTGTTTTGACAATTTGTTCATGTATAAATGGGGTGAGCTGAGACAGCCCAGCTACATGAAGTTGGTCTTTCCGTCCCGGTATACTGAACAAAAATCTAGATATTTTAAAGTTAGTTACTTATAAACCAACGATGACCTTGAGTAACTAACGATCTTTAAGTTCTCCACAAGGTAATCGAGAGTTTACTTTTGAACATAGTTTCATATTTATTATAAAAAAGTATACACAATTTTTTTATGTCACAGTCCTTAAAACCATTATTTTTCAATTTGTTTATGAATAATTGAACATTATCCATAAAAAATATTATTGTTACAAATTTTAAAAAATTTTTTGATTGAGAGATAATAATTCCTTTTAACAATATCAATGGAACTACGTTGTTAGGGATGGGCAGACCAAGGATGGGAAAATC
>NW_013669285.1:74588-76007 GCF_000517525.1 Limulus polyphemus
TGAATAATTGAACATTATCCATAAAAAATATTATTGTTACAAATTTAAAAAATTTTTTTGATTGAGAGATAATAATTCCTTTTAACAATATCAATGGAACTACGTTGTTAGGGATGGGCAGACCAAGGATGGGAAAATCAAATTTCCTTCTTTTATCAAAAACAGTCAACTGTAATCTGCCTTCTACAAAATTAATGTCTAAATTTCAGTAACGTATACGAATATCGTTACTATTGCTTCTTTCTATTATAAGTTCGTTTGGATATATTAGCGTTGGATCAAAACTGTTGAAGGAGATTAAATTATCTATATAGCGAAAGGTATAAATATATGAATTAAAGTTTGATATCTGTTACAAAAATGAACTTTCATAGAAGAACACATACAAGTTGGACATATTTGAAGAGACATTAACACCCATCGGAATACCCACTATATATACCTGTTCATTCAAAATAATATAACTATTATAAATACAAAATTTAAGTATATTTTTACGTTGGTGCTTTGTAAATGTAAGTTTTGGAATAATTATTTCTATATCTGAAAACTTATCAAGTAGATTATTAAAAACCCTGATTAAATCTTTCAGATCTATTTTAGTGTATTAATGAGTAGAATCGTATGTAGTAATGGAGTTGATTGTTTTTAAAGAATTTAAATTTATATATATGCGAAAATGACTTTGTATAACGAAACGTTTTATCAAGAAGAATTGACTTACTACGCCACACTATATTCTATTGACTGTAATTAGAGTTCCGTGTTTTTCCACGAAGTATGACGTTAAACAATTATTCTGTGTTGACATTAGTTTCACTCGCTGACCAAGTGTAACGTCAAAAAGTGATGATGCAAAAAACTGTTTAATTTTAGTTCAACAAACAGAAGTTTCATCATCATTTGATAACATCTGAGCCGTTTTTACCTTGCACGTCAGTAGGTTGGTACAGGTCGGTTCACCTGTCTTGGTCTGACTTACAAAATGTTTGACGTAAGAATTACGTCTTGCTGACGTCTAACAAATATGACCTCTGTTCCGTATTCACACAAACTAGTTTTCATAATCTCAGCAAAAGTGTGTCATCACTTTTAGATAACTTTGTTATTCTCATGGATGGTTAAAAGCAGTTCTTAAATAGTGAAAGGTTTGTTTAGTTTCCGTTTTAGATATGAAGTCCCGTCAGAGGGCACTCAATCGATATGCTAGCTTTGCCATAATGGGATAAATATATACTACTTTGTGCCGTGAACACTATGAAACATTCTACTATCTGAGTATAATTCTGACTATAAGCTTGGTCAGGCACTTTAACATCCACTGTCCCTATCTGAGTATAATTCTGACTATAAGCTTGGTCAGGCACTTTAACATCCACTGTCCCTATCTGAGTATAATTCTGACTATAAGCTTGGTCA